>NW_022995373.1:3496989-3796989 GCF_004354385.1 Drosophila innubila
AATCGGAAAAAAAATTTCATATTCAAATTATAAGAACAATTTAAAAGCTAGTGACTCCAAATTTGGTATGTAGATTCCTCTATCTTGCAGGCAGGTCAAGTTTAATTTTTTTTTAATCGGACCACTATATCATATAGCGCCCATAGGAACAATCGGTCGAAAATCAAGTTTTAGTAGGAAAAACTTTTTTTGTTTAAGGAGATAATGTAACCAAACTAATGCAATAAGCATATAACTTGGATTTATATATCCTGTCCAAAGTTGGTTCAAATCAGACCACTATATCAAGTAGCTGTTATAGGACGGATAGGGTGAAAGTCAAGTCTTAGTATGAAAAACTTTTTAGCTTTATGAGATATCGTAACCAAACTGATAGAATATGCATTAAACTTGGTTTTATATATCCTGTCCAAAGTAGGTTCGAATCGGACCACTATATCATATAGCGCTCATAGGAACAATCGGTCGAAAATCCAGTTTGAGTATGAAAACAATGATGATTCTTCAGAGGCAACTCCCCCACTTGCCAAACACCTTTGAATGTTATTTCGAAAAAAACTTTGTGTGGCAGAAGCTGCAGGTAAATATATTTATATGAGTGACCTCAAATATTTACGAATGTACGTATGTCTGCGTAGCTTGCCGTTTATTTTTTGTTTTTGTGTTGTGTTGTTCGCTATTAATTGATTACTATTGTCTGTATAATTTTTTTTATGGATTTTTAATGTATTTCATATTTTATTAATATTTTTTATGGTTCTAAAACAGGGCCTATACACACGACGCACATTTGTTTTTGTTGTGCACATATCATATGGAAGTGTGTGAGCTTACACTCCTAGGCACATCCTAGTGCACATTGACAAATTACACAAACAATTTTTGACTTTTCGTTTTCCGTCCCTTTCGATCCTTTTAAAACAAAAACAATTTTACACATTCGTTCCCTTTTTTTTTAATTTTCTGACAAGTCGCCGAGCTCAACAAAAACAATTTCATAGACATTGTTGTTGCTTTAGTGATGCCTTATTATTTCGAATACACTGAAAACGAAAAAATATACTTTGTTGTGAGTTGTTGTCTTACGCATCTATTCTATTCGCACTTTTATATTTGTAATTGAATTTTTTCACTTGAAGAAACATGTTCCTATTTTTTTTCCAGTGTACACATCGAAACAAAAAAAATTTAATTTACATGTGTGCGTGCGATTTATTTTATTTGCATTGGTGCGGGCACATCCATAAGTCAGCTTTGAGCACCCCTGTTCTAAGAGAAGCGAAAAAAAGAAAGAGAACTTTAAACGAATTTAACTATTTAAAAAAAAGAAAAAAAAAAACAAATATGTGGATTTTGATATTGTCGAAACACTTTCTTAACTAAATGAATACAAATACATATAGATATATGTATATATTAAAATTAAAGTTGAAAGTGTGGAATTCATTCAAAAAAGTTAACATTAGAGACCCAATTTCTCCACTTGGACCGAACTTTCGGGAAGGGCGAGATCATATCAAAAATCCATTGAATTTTTTAAGTATGAATTCCGGATATATTTCTTAAATTCAGGATTAAATGGCATGACTCAGCATATTAATGGGGAAATAAGCCGAAAAAAATTTGATATTAGAACAACATTCTTAAAAGATCAAAATATTTGCTGAGAGTGAAATATCATGCTCTCTTTCGGCTGCTGCGCTCAGTTAAACCGAAGTTGCATCGCTCTCAGCAGAGCTTGTGAATACGAGTTGAGCAATTTTTCGTCAGTTGATTTTTTTGTATTGTGAAGAAAGTGTCACGATTATAATGAGTGCCAAAAAAACAAAGATGAACTTTTAGAGTTGCTTTGCTCTTTTAAATTAGAAGCCGTTCATGAGTATTTAACGGGTAAGTACAAATAACTAATTAACCATTTTTATACCTATGTATGCACATAAATATTTACATACGTAAGGCATATTAACTTTAAATGTAGGTAAATTTTTTATTGTGTGTGTGTTAAATGTTTGCCAGCTGAAACGAAGCCAAAGGAAAGAAATTATATAATCATATGTACATAAATACCTATGTACAAGTTTTAAAATTGATCAATTTTTTCATAAAAGAAAGTGTTAAAAAAAAGCCGTCGGCAAAACGGAATAATTATGTGTATATGTGTGTGCTTAAGCAAATAAATATAGGTATGTACATATGTATATGAATGTACATATATGTGAATGTACACAGAAAAAAAAAAATGTTAGCGTTTACAAGAACCCAGTAAATCCCGGAGCAACGTGTTCCGCCAAGCAATTCCTTCTGGCAACCTTATGATTCATGCAAAATGAGTAGTACATGGCTTTACAGGGTGCTTAAAGAGCTCAAAATACCTTGCAATAGGAGTACGTTGCATTTGCTGACTTTGGAAGGCTAAATGCCAGGCCTTTTAAAACGTTCGCTGCTCTGCTATGTATGTTGTCACGCCCTCTTTTCGCAAAATATTTTGAATTTAATTTCAATTTTATAATAAAATTACAATTAAAACTTTCAAATTTTTATAAAAATCCATTATTATTGTTATTTTAAATTTTTATTATTTTTATTTATTTTAAAATATTTTGAATTTAATTTCAATTTTATAATAAAATATTGAATATTTATAATAAAAATTAAAATTAATATTGATTTAAATTATTTAAAATATTTTTATAATGAAAAATTTTTTTTTATCAAAGATATCGGTTTTAATATTAAAAAATTATTTTTAAAATAAAAAAATTTAAAATAAAATGTTAATATGTTTTTGAATGTACAAAAATATTTTATATATATTTTTCTTTACTGCTCTTCAACGATTTTTGGGCTTCTCTTTTTCATAATAATTATTTCTTGACTTTTACTTTTTTGTTTATATATAGATAAATATATGTCATTTTTTTGTTATTTTATTTTTATCTTTAATTTTTTTGTTTCATGTTCGTTTTGTTACTGTCCTCAATCAAGCATAATTGTGCTTGTTTTTTAAATAAACAAATAATTAAATAAATCGAAATACTTTAACAGATAAATAAATACATAATTTAAATATAGTTGAAATAAAATAGTTGGAAACATTAAATATTAAGGATGAGTGGGCTTTCAGGAACAACTCTATGGCGTTTGGCTAAAAAAGAGAAGGAAAATATGAAATGCTCAGAAGAAGTGGAAGATTTTAGTATGTTGTCCGAGTTTGAAGACTGTGAGTATGGTGCCGTGGGGGGAGAACCAAATTCTCCTGATCCGTATGTACAAAGGGAGCCAAGCTTGCACACCAAACTAATAGACTGGTCTTACACGAAAAACGCTACGATATCCTAACTTGATAGCTTGTTAAAAATATTAAGTTCTGAGGGTATCAATGTCCCGCTGTCTGCTAAGGGATTACTCAAAAATAGCAAAGGTAACCACGTAATACGCACTGTAAGTCCTGGCTACTACACCCATTTGGGTATACTTCCTTATTTGGAGCACATAGCAGAGATTCTTAAAGATAACACAGAGGTTTTCTTGGATGTGAACGTAGATGGCTTGCCACTCTTCAAAAGCGCTCTGACATCTTTAAGGCCTATTACTTTCATAATGTTCCAGGTAGTAACGTGTTAATGATTGGATCATTTGTTGGTAGTCAAAAGCCAGCTAATGTTAACCTAAACATGCACGATTTTGTTGTTGAGGCTCTTAAGTTATCTGAGAATCCCTTAGTGATTGGCGGCAAACGAATAATATTTAAAATGGGATCCTTTATTTGCGACGCACCTGCAAGAGCTTTCATGTGTGGGACTCGAGGAACAAGTTCCTTTAGTGGTTGCATGAAATGCACTCAAGTTGGGAAACGCATTAAGAATGTTACAGTCTATAGTGCAAGCGTTGGTGCGCTTATAACAAATGAAGATTTTAGGAATCGGACTTACTTGTCACACCACTTAGCTTATTTCCAAGACAGTGCGCTTCTAATGGAGAAACTTAATATCAACATCATTGCAGCGTTTCCTCTCGACCCAATGCATCTCTTGGACTTAGGTGTAGGTAGAAGAATTCTTAATCTTATTGTGTCTAAAAAACAGCTTCATTTAAAATAAAGGAAGAGGAATTAGACGCCATATCCGAAAAACTTTTAAAACTTAAGTCATTTATGCCTCGAGAATTCGCGAGAAAGCCCCGGCATTTAGAAGAGTTGCCAAGGTGGAAGGCAGAAGAGCATAGACAATTTTTACTTTATTTGGGCCATATAGTTTTAAGGAACATAGTCTCAGATGATTGCTATTATCACTATCTTTTGTTAATGTGTGGGTATAGACTTCTACTATCAAATAGGTATTTTTCAAATCTCAATGTTGCTTCTGACCTCATTAATCACTTCGTGACTGAATTCACAAATGTTTATCCAGATGAAACATTGACATATAATGTCCACAATTTGCTGCATTTAGTCAAATGTGTTTGGGAGGTAGGTCATGTAGGTTCCTTAAGTGCATATAAGTTTGAAAACTTTCTCCAAAGAGTAAAGAGGGAAACTAAGAAACGTGTCCAGATATTAGAGCAAGTCCATAAAAGATTTTCCAGGTACACTAGAAATAGGGAATTACAGAAAGGGAATTACGAAAGGCGACATTGTGAAGTACGTTTTTGAAAACTTTACGTTAACAATTAAGACCTTCGATAACGTATGTTCTTTAAAGCGGGGAGTTGTTATCAAAATTACTAGCTTTTGTTCACTTAATGGGGAATACTTTTTAAAAGGACACAGATACTTCAACTTTAGGAATTTTTTTGAAATACCTGTAGCTAGTTCTTCATTAGGAATTTTGTGGGCAGATAAGAAAGTCAGCACTCTACTTGAGATATTTCCTTTATCAGATGTAGAATTCAAATATGTATGTCTTCCAGACGATTCAGACCAAGTTGTATTAATTCCATTAATTCCATTAAATTCTTAAGATCAAGCTATAGTTACATTTTTATTATCTATTATTATAAACAGTAAAGAATTGAATTAAAAAATAACAAAATAATAAATATAACTTAGTATAAATTATTCAAATAAAAATATAAATAATTTATAATACAAGCGATAATTTTTAAAATATTGAACACAAGGTAAGTAAGAAATAAATTTAATTGTATGACTGTTTATATAATTTTTTTCTCGTTTATCGTTTGATCTAGTATTTGTCCTTCGGCCAATTTCACCGAGTATCACGTAAAATGTCTCATGGTTTGTCTATTTATGTTTTTTATATTTTTTATAATGCCCTTATTAAGAATAACTTTTTTTTATTTCAACTAAACAGAATACGTAAAATGGATCGCAAATATAATGTCAACAACACCGATATGGAGGAGAAGCTTAATGTTGTTAACAACAAGCTCGATCGCCCAAATGCCCGGATAGATAACTTGGAAGGACACATGGCCACAATGTTAGCAATTGTGAGAAGATTGGCCGAAAATTCACGTGGGGCTTCCAATGTCGAGTTCCCGCTAAAAAAATCTGGCCGCACTCCACGAGATAAATAAAAAAATTGAGGAGAATCAAGACAAATATGTAAGTCTACTTAAAAACAGATTCTCTATTCAATTATTACAAAAAAATTAATTTTTCAGGTTGAAATTTTGAGGTGCATTCTTATGCCTAAAGGAATAATTGGAAGCTTTGGGAGAGTTTTTAGTGTGTCTCTAACTATGGAAATGAACTACGGAGGATCATTTTCCAAAGTCAGATTAAATTAATTTCATGCGCTCAACACCGCTCTCTACGGTAAGTATTTACTATTTATAAGTAATTATTTCGTTCAAGACATTATGTTAATATACTGATTTTTATTTCAGAAGCTACAAAAAAAAAATGTTTATGAGTTTGACGACTACAAAAAGGATGTGAGAGCTGCATTTTCGAGGTCGAAAAACAAAGTTTATAAAGCTAAATCCGTTGCAAAGCACGAAAACAAGAGAAAGAAGAATGATGTGCACAAAGGCAACAAAAACATTAACATTCAAAACAACAATTATGGCAGCAGCAACAACAACAACAGCAAAAACATCAATAACATCGAGAGCAACAACAACATTAAAAAAAAACAACAACAATTATGGCAGCAACAACAATAATAACGGCGAAGACAACAACAATAACGGCAACGACGACATCATCAATATATAAATTTGTTTTCATCTTTGTTTAAGATTGGTTTCCCTGTTATATTTAATAAACATTTATACATATTTTTAATACAAAACCAATTGATTTTTTATGGAAAATTATTGCTATTGAGTGCACTCTTGCTTCATTGCATTGTAATGCATTCAAAATACCTTCCAGAGCAATGCCTTCTGGTTGTGTTATTGCTGTAGCGAACGCCGCAGGCCTGCTCTTCTGCCTTCTACAAGAGCGCCTTCTGCAACATTGTTTTTGGAAATGGGCGTTGGAAAGGGAAATGGGCGTTAACAGAGCCATAACAGAAGCCCTGCCAAACTACCTTGCAATGCTACCCTTCTTTCAGCGTTTCACCCCTGTATAATAGCGAATGGAAAACGTCAGGTTTAGCAACTGCTCTTACGTTACTTATGATGTGGTTTGAAGTTTCTTTCGATAGGAGCCAAGTTTTATTGGGAAGCTGCGCGTCAATTCACATACATAAATACATACGTCCATAGTCATTCAAAACGACGCTCAACAGCAGAGAACAAAACTCTACGAACAGACGCTGACGCCAATGCCTTGCTGATTTCGCTAACACTGTACGTTATCATACTCAGCGCAGCATCGCAAGCGCATTGCGTGCGTACATATGTATATACATATGTATTTTGTTGATCATTTTTATCGGCGCATGAACATATAAACGTATTATTTTCTATACGTACACTCTGCTCACGTTGTATTCGTACAATCAAAATATAAAAATAGTGAACTAAATATTCATACATACATATACATATGTATAAAGTTGTGTTGAGTTGTAAAATTTTTCTTTTGTTTTGAGTGTGCGAATAAAGCTTGCGCTGAATGTAAATTAATTTTAATTTGTAGGTGAACATATTTTTGTGTACACACAAATGTATTAACAATTTGACGATATATGTACATTTATTTAGATGCACAAGTTACGTTTGAAAGTTTAAAATATATGGGAAAAGAAGATATCAAAGAAGCAATTCCGCCACTTGGCCTAAGGATGGAGTTCCGTGAAAAACTATTTGTCTGGAAAAATGAGCAGGTATATATATATATATATATATATATATATATATATATATATATATATATATATAGTCGCGGACAAAACTCTACGTACGACCCCTTTTTTTTTAAATTTAAGCCAACTTATAGCATTTAAGAAAAAAGTAATGATGCAGTTTTGTTTTAAATCTATTTAATTATAAAATGAAAAAAAAAATTATGTTTCTTTAGTATTAACTTTAAAAGTTATTCACAAAAAACTGAAAAAAGGCACTGACAAAAGTGTACGTACGAACTTAAAAAATTAGAAACAATTGGAAAAATTAATAACAAAAAAAAAAAATTAATATTCGGTTGGACCACCACCAGCATCGATGACCGCTAGCAAACGTCTGGGCATTGAATCTGCTGAATTTATTAGCTTCTCCACCGTTATATTTTGCCACTCCTCCTGAAGCTTCTCTTTGAGCATTGGAGCACTAGCAATTGTGTGTTTTCGAATTTTACGCTCCAAAATTTCCCAAACATGCTCAATAATGTTCAGGTCCGGGCTTTGTGGAGGTGAATACAATTGCCGTGGAGCATAATACAGTAGCCAGTCCTTCACAATTTGAGATGTATGCTTAGGATCATTGTCTTGTTGAAAGATCCAGGTCGCTCCTAAGCATAGTTTGTCCACGGATGGCTGCAGATTGGTGTCCAATATGCTCTTATATTATAAACGGTCCATATTCCCTTCAACAAATACAAGGTTCCCTACTCCTGATGCTGCAACTGCTCCCCAAACCATTACACTGCCACCACCATGTTTTACGGTAGGAATCAAATTCTTCTTATCCATGGCAGTGTTTGGTTTTCTCCAAACTTTGGCTTTCCCGTCGTATCCAAATATGTTGTATTTCGACTCATCCGTAAATAAAACCGATTTCCAAAAGTCCATTCCCTTATTGAGGGGCTTTTTTGCAAACTCCAAGCGAAGCTTTTGGTTCTTCTCGCTTATAAGGGGTTTCTTGCGAGGAATTCTGCAGTGGTACCCTTCATTGTTAACCCTCTAGTGCCCAAGACCGCCTCTAGACGGGTAAGGTTAAAAACACCGTTATTTTATTCTTTTCATTCCTTTTGACTCGGGTTTGGGTTTTTTCTAATTCGGGAAAGTCCAAAAATTAAGTTCGTTGCGTTTGGAATACATACTAGAGCTTTCGCAAGCTGCTGTAGTCATTTGAAGCAGAAAATTTGTGAAACTCGGACGAAATAATTATTTTGTAAAAAGTGCAAAATATAAATATTTTTTTAAAATATTATAAAAAGTTTGCTGCTGGAAATAAAAATTGTACCGTGTTCCTGATAGTCTCAAGGACTCAAAATACGAAACCCACATTCAAAATAAGTTTTCGCTAGCTTTCTATTGCTTTTATAAGGTATCCCGTCTAGAGGCGGTCTTGGGACAATTCGGGAAAAAAAAATTATAAGGTAAGTTTGAAAGTGGAACAACCTATGACATATTTAAGTACAAATAATTGCTTCAGTAGACATGGAACGACGACAAGTGAATAAGCTATCAGCTCTTTCCGACGTGGAGATTGAAAAATTTTTAAATTCAATTGATTTTGACATTGATACGGACGGAGAAGTTCATGGAAAGGAAAATAAATCCACAGGGAAGAAAACTTTCCTTCCGATTAATGATGTACGTTATGATACCGTGGAGCATTTTCCAATGTTTTTATCACGCGCTGACAAAAAAACCTGTAAGCTTCCTGGTTGTACTTCCGAAACTCAAATTGTCTGCCGTAAATGTAATATAAACCTGTGCTTTTCCCAGAAAAAAGTCAGTTTCTATGATTTTCATAACAAATAAGTAATCAAACTTTTTGTACACAAATATTTGAAGCTTTGTGAATTTAAGTAACTTTAGTTTTAATTGTTATTTTATTTGTTTTTTGAGCCTTTCTTTATATTATTTATAATAAAACGTGTAAACAAAAGAATTTATTACCTAATTTTTTGTTGGCCTACCTTCCCAAAGCCGCCTCTAGGCGGTCCAAGGATATAGTCCTATAAAACTCGATCCGTGCAAAAGTAAAAGTTTTTCTAAAACAAACATTCACTTTTGATACATACTGAATCCAAAAATAATTTTTTTCTTGGAAAAGAAAATTTGGGCACTAGAGGGTTAAGTGTCCTGGTTATTGTGCGTGGGTGGACAATAATTTGGGACCTTTCAGCTAGCTCCTGGGCCAAATCAGTTGCATGTACCTTGGGATTTTGGCTCGCTGTATTGCGGATAAATGAGACATCTCTACAACTGAGCTTCTTTGGACGGCCACTGCGCGGCTTACTCTCAATACAGCTCGATGATTTAAAGTTATTGAATATTGTTTGTACTGTCGATTTGTTTAAAATTAATAATTTTGATATTTCACCAAATGATTTGTTATTATTTCTGTAGTTAATAACTAATTTTCGCAAATCAGCAGAAATTTCTTTTCGAGGCGACATTATCTCGACCGTACACTTTTCCAAATAATAAAATGCCATAAATTCAAAAACGAATGCAAAGCATAAGCATAAAATTAAACAAACTATAATTTACAGTTAAGTTTTAGCAGAACAGAACAGCAAAAAGAATGAATAAAAACATCGTACGTACACTTTTGTCAGTGCCTTTTTCAGTTTTTTGTGAATAACTTTTAAAGTTAATACTGAAGAAACATAATTTTTTTTTCATTTTATAATTAAATAGATTTAAAACAAAACTGCATCATTACTTTTTTCTTAAATGCTATAAGTTGGCTTAAATTTAAAAAAAAGCGGTCGTACGTAGAGTTTTGTCCGCCACTGTATGTATGTATATTTGCATATTAGTGTCTGCATAAATATATTATGAATTTGCATGTGTATATGTCTCACGCTTGTCGATGCGGTTTTTTTTGTATTGTGCTTAAAATTAATTTTTTGTGTTATGAACATACAAACTTGCAGTATGTTTCGACAAACAAAATTTACGTATGTTCTTTTAATCACTGCGGACGGCAGTTCGCGTTAGTGACGAAAGCATCACGAAGGGTGGGAAAGGCGACTAACTATATATACAGCTAAGTTGGAAAATTTGCTACGACTGTTCGATCAGATCGAGTTATATACAGATCGAAAGGTTTAGTCCTTACTTACAAAGGTTTAGTCCTTACTAAAACTTTTTCTAACCAATCTGGGTCATGAGATACGGGGGTGTAAGTGGGAGGGAAAAAATTTAAGTGATTGCAGCTAATGGGGCTGTTGGGGCCTTTTGGTAAAATTTAGTATTTTTCTACTTAAAAATACGCGTCGATTAATACCTCAATCACCCAAATCCGATAACTGGTTCAAACGATAAATAAATTTGAAAATTTTAGTGGACTTCTCAAAATGAAATGAAAAGTTAGTTTCTTTGTTTGTCTGTTTGGATTTATTCCTTTTCGAAAATCTAGAAATGTTTGTTCTACGACTTTTTGAAAAAACCGCTGATTTAGCGGGAAAACGCTAAATCCCGGTAAAATTGAAACGTCAACAGTTTCCAGACCATAGAAGCTACAGATATGTTCTATATATCATTGGAAAGGTGTATTTGACGGCTTTTAGGCGTACCTTTTTAAAGTACTCAGGTAACATTTTACAGGTGAAATAAAGTTTTTTAGCTTACGTTTTTTGCTAACGATTTTTGTTAAATTTTAATATGTTGTAATACGTACAATTTCGCGTTTTTTGGTATATGAAACATTTTGGTTGAGGCGTTTGGAAGATATTACCTGTTAAGTGAATAAATACATTTTTCTATTGGTCGAAAATCACGTTTTAGTACAAAAAACTTTTTGTTTTTATGAGATATCTCAACCAAACTGACACAATATGCATTTAACTTGGTTTAATATATCCTAACCAAAGTTGGATCAAATCGGACCACTATATCATATAGCTGTCATAGAACCGATCGGGTCAAAATTAGTTATTAGTATGAAAAACTTTTTTGTTTAGTGAGATATTTTAACCAAATTGATAGCATATGCATTTAGGTTAGTTTTAAAAATCCTGACCGAAGTTAGCTTATATCGGACCACTATGTCATATAGCTGTAATAGGACCAATCGGGCAAAGATCAAGATCTACTGTGAAAAACTTTTTTGTTTTATGAGAAATCTTAACCAAACTAATACAATATGCATTTAACTTGGTTTTATATATCCTGACCAAAGTTGGTTCAAATCGGACCACTATATCATATAGCTGTCATAGGACCGATCGGTCCAACATTAAGTCTTAGTATGAAAAACTTTTTTGTTTAATGAAATATTTTAATCAATTTAATAGAATATGCATTTAAGTTAGACTTATATATCCTGACCAAAGTTGGTTCTAATCGAACCACTATATCATATAGCTGTCATAGGACAGATCGGGCGAAATCCAAGCCGTAATATGAAAAACTTTTTTTTTTCATAGTAAGTACGAAGTCTCCGACAGTAGAGTATGCTCGGCTGTAGCAACGCGAGCGAAGCGAGTAGGGGGCGGAGCCCCCTAGTTTTTTTATAATTAAAGAAAAAAATGTTTTTAAATATGAAATACGTTCAACAACTAAATTTTTATATTTTACTATTTGCCTGCATTAATGATAAAGTTACAATGTCAAAAGCAAAAGCAATTGCAAAAATTTCTGATATCCCACAAAAAAAACCTCTGCACGAGGTAAAAGTCTAGTGACGAAAGCAATATCAAGCCCCAAAATTTCTGATATCCAATTTTGTGACGAACAAAATTCAGTTTAATCTAAAAATGTTAAATAAAAATATAAATTAATAAAAAAAAGCGAATATTGGCACTCGGCACTGCGCAAAAAGTAATTTTAATGTACAAAGAAGCTTACCCTTTTTTCTCACAGTGCACAATAACAATTTTCGCTTTTTTTTATTAATTTATATTTTTTTTTAAAATTTTTAGATTAAACTGAATTTTGTTCGTCGCAAAATTGGATATCAGAAATTTTGGGGCTAAAAATTGCTTTCGTCACTAGACTTTTACCTCGTGTAGAGGTTTTTTTTGTGGGATTTTTCTTTCTCTGCAAAAAAAAAAAATTAAAATAACCATGATTAAATGTAAACTAAAATAGGTGAAGCTTTAAATTTGTCAAAACAGTTCATAAATATATATAAAATTTGTTAATTAAATGTTTTGCCAAAATAAAAAAATCACAATTTATTATACAAAATAATATTACAAAATAAGAAAAATAATACAATATAAATTGAAAATAACAAAATATTTTTAATTTGTATGATAAAAATTATTATTTTTTTAAATTGCTATAATAATAATTAAAATAATTTTAAAATTAAAAATAATTTTGATTGTAGAAACTTAAAATATTTTTTTTTATTTTTATAATAAAAACATTTATTTATTTTTAATTTCCATAATAAAAATTAAAAATATTTTATTATGAATTTTAATAAAATTTAAAAATATTTTTTACTTAGTTTTAATTCAAGAAATTTAAAATAAAAATTATATTTAATTATTATAAATATTAAATAAATAAATTATTTTTATTATAGAAGTTAAAAACAAATTTTTATTTTTCAATGGCTTTCATAAAATTTTTTCTTTTAATTTTTGTTGTAAAATTTATTTTAAAAACTATGAAATAAAAATGATATGCTGATTTTTATGAAAACCATTGAAAAATAAAAATTATTTTCAATTTTTATTGTAGAAATTTAAATTAAAAATTATTTATAATTTCTATAATATAAAAAATATAATGATCATTAAAAATAAATTTTTATTTTATTGAATAAAAATTAAAAATTTAAAAATAAAAATAATTTTCAATATATATATATATATCCATTTCCTTGATTAAAATATACATTTTTTTTTAGTTGGGAGTAGATGATGAAACCACATCTGCAGACTCCAAAGTTGGAAATTGGCTATCGCAAGAACCATTTAAAGAAAAACGAATGCTTAACATGGTAACATATACTAACTGTCCCAGTTATTTTTTGTTATTAATTGATAATTTATTTTCAGATTGAAATTGATTTTATAAACCTTTACCCGAAGGGAGCCCATTTGCTTGCGTCCAAGTGGGATACGTTTAAAGATCAAATGATGATCTAACTGGCAATGGCAGCAGCATCCACAAGCAAAGGTTACTTTACATATTATATATTGTATGGATTTATACATACATAACCATATATTATATATTATATAAGCATACAATATAATATACATATATTTATTAATAATATTATTATTTTTTTTTTCAGATTTGCAAGACTACTTGGTCACAATTTTAACAACGCTTTAAGAACAGCACCGGCAAAAACACCAAGAAAATTACCATAGCAGATTCGCAGGATGCCTTTGTGGTGCGCATTGAGACGCTCAACGACATTCGTCCAAAAATTGACGAGCTGATTTACAAATATTATTCAACTAGGCAATCTGTTCAACCATTCCTAATCGTTGAAGGAATAGACTGTAATGTAAAAGCATTTTTTGTTTATCATGACTAAAATTTGCTTAAATTTGATTCCTTCATGCAAAGTCTGGATGTTTCCTTTAAGATATTTCAAGTACTCAATTTACACTACCCAAAAGCTTGTGAGCCAGCATGGCTATTTATTCAAAAGTATTTTTATAAAATTGATACGAAATTTAATCTCAAGTCAGCAAATGTTACTGCTCTAATTAATCAATTAAATAATAATTAATTAATATGTATATTTGTTTCCGATGCAAGAAGTTCGTTAAGACTCCAAGTCTACTAATATCGCATTTAAAAGCATTAAGAATGCTCTGAAACTTAAACTTTTTGGTTATTAATAAGATAGGCTTAAGTCTTATATTTAATTGTTATAGCTTAGCTTTTGATAATACAATTACCAAAGATAATTTTAATGAAGTTAGTCAAACAAGTGATATTTGCTTAATATTTAAGGGTACACGATATAAGTCTGGATATTACGTAGGAATTAAATCAACGTCATTCGCATTGTATAAAATTATTCATATTGTCATTTGAAAAAATCAAACTATTTTTGTACTTTGTAAAGAAATACGTATTAAGGGCTTTGAAAGTCATTTTAGGGCATATGAAGTTGGCTCTTTCGTTGATAAGATGGTTCTGAAAAATATTGATAATTTTAATACTCCTCCTTTGCACCTATATCCGTTAAATAACGCTAAAACATATGTAAGAGTTTAATTAATTTGAGTATATGGACAATAATCATAAATTATATGTAATCGAAAAAAGTACTTGTAATTCTAATTTACTGAAATGTAAATTAATATAACATGATAAAATCGAAAGAATTTTAATTTAATTAATCTCAAATTCAATAACTTACGGGAATAAATTATTTAAGCCCGAATTTAGTAATTTTCGGGATTGTATAAATTAAGCCTAAGCTTAATAATATTCAGGATTGAATATTCTAAGCCTGAATTTAAGATTATCCGGGCTTGATTTTTTTAATCCTGAAATCAAGCGTGCTAGGGATTGCATTTTTTAAGAATGAATTTAAGAAAAGTCGCGATTGTATTTTTTAAGCCCGAATTTAAGAATAGTCGGGATCGATTTTTAAGCCTGAATTTCAGGATATTCGGGATAAATATCAGACTTAAAGCATGTCAAATACAGGCTAAAATCGCGCTTAATTTAAGAATGCCAGGAATAAAAAAATCAAGACTGTCGTACTTGGTTTAAGAAAATCCGGGATTACCGTACTTCTGAGACCGGGTTGGATTGATTTTAGCCTGGAATCCCGGATTTTTTTTCTGTGTACAGACAACGGGATCGTGGCGACTCGTTGAAGACATTGACAAACGGCGACATCATTAGCTGCAATTTTTAGTTATATGTTTAGTTATTTAACTAACTTTATTTTAAAAATATGTTCAACTGTCAATAACATTCATTATTGTGGAAATTAAAAAAAAAAAGAAGTAATTTTTGCTTTTTAATCCCAAATTTTAGAATATTCGGGATCGAATTGTTTGATGCCGAACTTAAGAATATTCAGGATAGAATATAATAAGCATGAATTTAAGAATGGTCGCTATTAAATTACTTAAGTCTGAATTTAAGAATAGTCGGGATTTTATTTATTAAACCCGAATTTAAGAATAGTCGGGATCGAATTTTAGGCCTGAATTTCAGGATATTTGGGATTTAATTCAGGCTAAAAACATGTCAAATTAAGGCTAAAATCGCGATTAATTTAAGAATGCCAGGTTTAAGAAAATCAAGTTTGTCGTACTTGGTTTAAGAAAATCCGGTATTATTGTACTTCTGACACCGGGTTGGATTGATTTTAGCCTAGAATCCCGGATTTTTTTTTTCTGTGTTTTTATTAAAATATATATATTCAGTAAAAAGGCTATAACTTCTGAACCCCTTTGCCAAAAATTATGTTCCATATACCAAAAATCGCGAAATTTTAAGTCGTAAAAATATACGTCGTTTACATCGTTAGAGCCATTTCGTCATAAATCGCTAAAATGTAAGCTAAAAAACCTTATTTCATCAATAAAATGTTTCCTGAGTACTTTAGAAAGAAATTACGCCTAAAAGTCCTCAAAACTACTTTTCCAACGATATACAGGACATATCTGTGCCTTCTAGGACTTGGAAGCGGGGTACGACTTACCGTTTCAAAGCCACAGAAGGTTTCTAGATTATATCTAGATTTTCGAAAAGGAATAAAATTATTATAATTTTTATATATTATAAAATCTAATCTTTTTTAGCGCTTTGATACAAACAAACAAACAGACAAACTGTCTTACCATTTCATTTTGAGAAGTCCACTAAAAAATTTTAAATTTATTTATCCTTTGATCCCGTTATCGGATTTGGGTGATCTAGGTATCAATCGACGCGTTTTTTCATATTAGCTGTATACATGCTTCGTGCTGCTTTCCTCACAAGCGAGGACTGCCGTCCGCAGTGATAGATAAAAATTAAAATAAAGAACATGAAAATGTACAGTTGACAAAATATTTCCATTATCATCACAGCCTTTTTATCCGAATGCGGGTATTGCATTATAGAGCGTCTAACACCGGAAGTACATATTCCCATATTCTTATACTCTTTAATTATACTCTTTATTGTAACGCAAATTGCTGAAAGAAATGCATAGCCATCATAAGGAAATATTATTGTAGCAGCAGTATAAAATAGGCCAGGATTGACTCTCGACCCAAATATAAAAGTATGTAAGCATATATTCTTTATTGGTAATAACGTCAACCATATGAGAACATAAAGAAATTATTAATATAGATAGTTATTTTTTTATTATGTTAATGAATCGCAAAAAAGAATCAATTTTAGCTCCATATTTTTGAAGATGCAATCCCTCGGAAACTGTTTTTTATTTTGACGTAACTTTTTCCTTCACAATTTCTGAATATTCCTTAATAAGTGTAGCTATTTGAAATGCCTGAAAAAAAAAAATAAAGTACAATTAATTTTAATTATATTAAAATCTCAAGAAATACAATTTGAAACAAAGCACATTTGGTATTAAATAAATATATTAAATATACGGATATCTATAGTAAAAAAAAAACAAATAGTTTAGTTGGCCGATTTCAATTTTGAATATCGGTTTGTTTCGGTTTCGGTTAAGGTCGCGTTTTGGGTTTCGGCTATCGGTTATCGGTTGCGGAAAATCTTTTTATACCAGTTTCGTTAGCTTATTGTATGTTTCGTCTTAACCATATCGATATGATCAAAAAACACTTTAAACTCCTGTATCATTAATGGATTTATGTATTCATTTATTTATTAAGTCTAAACTATGAATAAAATACTAAAATTATAATAGAATTATGGAAAATATGTAAATCTAACAATTAACATTTAAAATTTGTATGTGACACCAATTGCCTTCTAAAATGACAACGATAAGTATCGCAGCCAAATTTAGGGCCAAATTACAAATATTTCTCGGAGAAACATAAAGTAGATGGACGGAGCTTCAATCGAGCATTCTCGACTGTCGGAGACCCCGTACTTACTGTGGAAAAAGCTAAGACTGCTAAAAATTGCGTAGCGCTGTATATTACGTCATCTCATAAAACAAAAAGTATTTCATGTAAGGATTTGATTTTCGCCCGATCGGCCGTATGACATCTATATTATATAGGAGCCCGATTTGAACCAACTTTGGTCAGGATATATAAAAACAAAGTTAGATACATGTTGTATCAGTTTCGTTACGATATCTTAAAAACAAAAAAGGGGGAAAGGCTAGAGTCGAGATCCCGACCATAGGATACCCGTTACTTATTTCAATATATATAAACTATTGCATACTTTTAGATGATTATATTGATATAATAACATTATTTATAACTTAGATTAGCTATAACCCCCGATCTACTTGTCCAATATTAATGAGGTTAAGTAAGATTATAGATAATACTAATAGATAACGTTATTTACCATAAAAATGTATTTTCTGAAAAACTGTAGTTGTGGTGGTTTTTTGCGATGTACGGGGGCGGAAAGGGCGTGTCTTTAATTTGAAACAAACTTGATCTGCGTGGGATCTATAGAAATCTATGTGCGAAATTTATATATAAAGCATATATATTCTTGATCAGCATCAATAGCCGAATCGATATAGCAATGTCCGTCTGTCTGTCCGTCTGTATGAGCGCATAGATCTCAGAGATTGTAAGAGCTAGAGACACCAAACTTGTATATAACTCGATCTGATCGGACAGCCGTAGCCAATTTTCCATATTAGCTGTATATATTGAAAGTCGCCTTTCGTACCCTTAATGCTGCTTTCGACACTAGCGCGGACTGCCGCCGCAGTGGTATTTGCAACAAAATTCCAAAAACAAAAAAATAATCGGGCCTGTTATGAATTCCAAAAACAAGTGGAATGGCCGCAAATCGGATGATTGCTGTTCCAAAATCCGCAAATCGACAAGAATTGTCATTTTCAAAACGTGTGCTATTGAGCGAGCGGAATCAAAAGTAAATGCAACATAAAGCATTAAAATAATTCCCTAAAACAATAACCTGAAAATTCAAATAACCTTGAACATATTTAGAATCGTTTAACATCACTACTTCAACTTTTTAAACTGAAGAGTAGTTTAAAAGAATTTTTCATAAACATTTATAGCATATTGCATACAAAACAAAATCGAGCGGCAATGACTAAGCCGAGCTGTTCTGAATTCCACTTTACTTTTTGTTATCGATACTAACTCTCGCAATCGAAAGCTGCTAGAGTTACTTCAATTGATAAATAAAATTCGAACAACTAAATTTTAGTGTAATTTAGCTTCTATGTGCTTTATTTAACATGAAATATTTAAAATTAATTTTCGGATTTAAGAGGAAAATTGAAGATTGAATCATTTTATTATTGAATTCATGATAACTTTGGCTCATGTCAATATGAACAAACCAGGCAATCAGCAAAAATGCAATCAACCAATGATCATAATTGCCGGCATTTTGCAGAATTAAATTAGCAATTTATATTATTTAAGCAATTTATATTTCTTCATTGGCTAAAACATGGTCGATGACTAACTGCTATCGAAACGTTTAGAAAGCGAGCTCGAAAAGTAAAAACAAGTCCATTTCGGCCGGAATTGGGAACAGCAAATAGTAAAACGTTCGTTTTCGTTTCGTTTTTACTTTTTGAAAACGTTCTGAGTTCGGAATAGGCCTGATAAATATCGTTTTGATATTACTTATTTATTAAACAGCGTCTTGTGCAACATCCTCCTCCCAAGTATTGAAATTTCATTCAGACTGTAATACTTAAAGTTCTTACAAAGTGTTCTTAACATCTTATTTGATTAGTTTAACAATAGGTTCTTTATAGATATTATTTTTTATCTTAACATCTACGATTCTTACTTTATTATCTTTAGCTGGATATGTTTTAACAATAATGCCTTTTGGCCAAGTGTTTCTAGGTACATCTGTAACCATGACAAAGTCGTCATCTTTTACTAAAGATATTGTCTATACTCTATTCTCCATTTTAATCAAAATATATCAGCAAGCCTTTGCGATGCTTTCCACATATTCAACATTTCAAGTCACTGTCTGTTGACACGGAATAGAAAGATTCTCTAAAATTTCCTCCAATTAATATGTCATTAGGAGTGAATGACTCAATCGACTCAAGCGAATCACAGGGTACATACAGTAAATATTACCCTATTACCCAACACGAAGCCATGTAGCTTCGGTTTATCAGAACTTCTAATGGACCAAAATAGTCCATACCTACTTTTAAGAAAGCTCCCTTTTGTCTTTAATTTGAGATAACTGTTTCTGTGAAAAGATTAAAATTTTGTCGATGATAGAAATTGATTAATAACATTGTGATCGGATAGTCATTACTTAGTAGAATTGGTTTTTTTTGCATTAAGGTCATACTCATCGTAATTTAAATTTTCCAATCTCCTTTTTAGTCTTAGTAATCCGTCACTTGCTAATGTCAATGGCAATGTTTTCAGATTTCTTGAATTTCTTATCCTCTCATCTTTTTCTAAGCTCTCAATTTCGTTTTGAAGAGAATCAACTTGTACTTTTCTGTATATACGCGTTTCGGCGTCAATTATTTCCGTAGCGTTCTGCGTAACGTCTATGTTCTTGGCTTGTTTTAGAATTTGCTACAAATCGTAATACCGAAGCCATTGTTCTTAAAAATCGTGCCCAATTCGAAAATCTTGTTACGTCCGGTAAAATAATTTAAATTCTTGGCGGAGAAATTACATTTACATATTCGTTTGCTAGCAATTCTCTATCCTCTTCTGCCAAGGATATTTTACTTATTGGCCATTGACTACTCTCTTCACGCAAAAATTGAGGACCTCTTATCCAAGAACGACTGCAATCGAAGCTAAGCTTTGTTATCTTTGTTGCTTCGTCAGCCGGGTTTAGTTTAAATGGGACGTATTTCCAATTACTCACATTTGTCGTTTCTTGGATTTTCCCTTAAACGCTGCGATTCAAATGTTTTAAAACGTTTGCTGCTTGACTTTAACCAGTAGAGAACACCAATACTGGCTCCCAATAAAGTTCCTTGTAATTCTAGCCGTGGGATCGACATAGGCTTAGGAGGAGCTACGCGCGACAACGCTGCTACCAATATGCATTCAATTGACTTGACTTTCTCAAAACGCAGAAATGCACATGCTGCATAAGCGTATTTTGATGCATCGGTAAATATATGCAATTTACATTGTAATTCTCAAAAACTCTCGCTTTGTCGGTCGTCTCAAATGTTCTGTTAATTCGCGAAATGACTTTGAAAACTGTAAGTTGTAGCCGAATGTATAATTTTCGTAATTCCAAATAAGACCCAAGACTCGTTCTTCCGTTAAGTTTTTTATGTTTTAAGAGGAATCGGCTTTGATTTCGTTTTTTGTCAATTGAATCTGTCTAAGAAAGTGTAGCGAATTTGATTTCCAATTGCACATCTGAAAGCCACCTTTTTGATGCACATAGGAGACTTCTTTAATTAGCTGTACAGCACTTTCTATGTCATCTGCTCCACCTAAATATTCATCCATATAATGCTTGGATATTATATCTTGACATGCTTTTGGATATTCACTCCCAAATTCACGAGCATTACAATTCCTGACTTGTTGTGCAATACTTGCATTTGGCTCCAAAAAATAAAACTTGAATTTCGTAAAGGCCCGGAGTATTTTGTTCTTTACCATCTCTCCATAAAATTCATTGAGCGTGCCTGTCTGTAGGTTGTATTTTAATTTGTAAGACTCTTATGACTCTTAGAGGCGGCGTCAAAAACAATTCTCAATTTGTCTGCCTTATTTATGTAAGTAAGTCAATGGTGATTTTATGATAACGTCCGACGGACTTAAGTTTTTGAAGTACCCTTTTGAAATATAGGAATCAATCACTTCCTTATGTTTCCATAGTCAGGATTCTTGTCGATTTTCCGTTCACATGTCAGTAATCTGGAATATGCATTATTGTAACTTTATGGTAGTTGTATGTCGTCGTTCCTCCAGAACAAGCCACATTCATTCCTCAATGTCTTTTCTCTTATCGTGACTAATGATCAGGCAATTTACAGAAAATTAAAATATGATTTCGATTGAGTCTTGTTCGCATCATTATGTTGACTTGACACTGTTAATGTGGTGTCTTTTAACTTGCTAACATTTTGGCCAAATCTAGCAAACTTGCAGCTTTAATGGTTTCACCCAACCAAGTCTGTAAAACAATTATTTTTGGCTGATCCGATTTAGATTTTTGATAATGTTTCATAAAATACACTTGCTGTGATATAGGCAACTTTTCTAATAATTCGTCAAAAATTAAAGGATTTCTTATTTGGTCAATATCTCCTATATTTAACAATGTATAAACGAGATTGGTGACTCTATCAAAGAATGTAAATAGCTTGTCATATTTATCGTCTTTGACAATAGGGAAATTCCTAATTTTATCGATTAACACTCTTATTATATGAATTGGATCAAATTTAAAATTTCAATGGTGTCAACATTTTCTGGCATGATTAACAGGGACTGTACGCATTCTTTGGCACGACCTGTGAGTGCTTTTCGAAGTCTACTCAAATTTTCATATTGATTGAAATGGCAAATAGCTGAACTATTCTCAAACTCTGCATAAAATATGGGTAACTCTAATGGATCCCCTGAGATTGATGGTAGGTCTTGCTTAATCGTTTTTCTGGACATGAAAGCTTTCATATTAAAGTTGTTGTTGGTGGATACATTTTCTGGACCGTAGTCTAGTTTACGCTGGGCCGTATTCACCCACTCACGTGCGCGTTCATCTGCGTATCCCTCGCCAATATGCTTCCTCCGTCAGAGTTGATTTGCGTCATCCGAAGTTGTTGCTCCAATTCCAACTTTGTCTGTTCGAATGTCAGTCGTGCCTGCTCTTGAGCCTGATTGCCAGTTGATCGCGAAGTTGTTCCTGTTTTTACTTGGTGTCGGTTGTTGTTGTTTTCTGCGAAGCCTTAATGCAGACATCACTGGTCGTCTCTTTTTATCGCGTTGAACATAGGCGTCACCAATACACACACACAATTCGACGTTGTTTTGAGCCTGTATGTATAGGTGCCTACTACGCAGTTTTTCCTGATGCAACAAATTGGACAATTACACGATCCATATGCCGTCCTGTTGGCTTCGAAGGACCATGTTCATGACTTTGCCTTTTGAGAAATCGATTTATATTAAATATGATGATCCGGCTCGCGATTTAATGTTGTTGCTTGTTAAACTTTTTTTATTTAAACACATAAATATCGTTTTGATATTACTTATTTATAAAACAGCGTTTTTTTCAGTGCGCTTAAAAAACTTCATCATGTTCACAGTTCAAAAATCTCAAGTAAAATCTGCCAACGTTTTAAAAAATAAAAATCTACTAATTTTTGCCTTATTCTTTGTGCATTCGCAACACTAGCATTTCAATAATAAAAATTAAAAAACTTATAAAATAAAGTCTTAAGCAGTCTTATGTCTTTTGCGCAGACATTGCTTTTATATCGTTTCACCGATAAATTATAATAACAAAAAGTGTTTTTCACCACACCCTAAAGTACTTATTTATCTGCTAGTATATTTTTGTTCTTAAAATTATTCAAGCTTTTCAAAATCGTACAGGAACGTACTAGTACTGATATTTAATAAGAAAGAACAATACTGAAATAGAACCTTTTCCAGAAATAGTTGTTTCAAAACGAACCAAATCCGAAAGCGGAACCGATATTTGTTTCGGTTCGATTCCCTGTAATAAACTACTAAATAAGTGTTATCTGATCATATCTAAAAAGTCGAAATGATAAATAAAAACCCTAATTTTCAATTTATTTCACAATTACCTGCGATGTACTCAATATCACTTTAGATTGTTTTTTATCCGTGCCAGTAAATATCATAAGCGAGTTCATGTTCGGAGAAAATGATATCAGTGATTCATACTCATGGGAACATAAAATATTCCTAGAGCGATGCTCCAATAAATGTATACCAATTTGATCGACTGCTAGCCATAACATCCTTGGCCAATTAGATGTAAATGTTTGCTGTAAAAAAGAAAAATAAATATATTTTAATAGTTTATCAAATCTTACAAGTACAATATAATGTCAGAAGAGAGTTGTTAGTTAAGATTGAATCACTGCGGACGGCAGTTCGCGCGAATGTATCACGAAGGGTGCGAAAGGCGACTAGCAATATCTACAGCTAATATGGAAAATTTGCAACGACTGTCTGATCAGATCGAGTTATTTACCGATCGAAAGGTTTAGTTCTAACTAACAAAATTCCATACTATAACTTTACCTGGTTCTTGAGATAAGGGGGCTTAAGTAAGAGGACCAAAATTTAAATGATCACCCTAATCCGACAACTGGTTCAAAAGATAAACAAATTTGAATATTTGAGTGAACTTCTAAAATAAGATGAAAAGTCAAATTGTTTGTTTGTCTGTTTGCATTAGAGCGCTAAAAAAGTTTAGATTTAATGGTGGGGACTTACTTCACTTTGAAAATCTAGAAATGTTTGTTCTACGACCTTTTTGAAAACCGCTAGTTTTCCACAAGCACTAAATTAAGCCCCATCAGTTTCCAAGCCATTGAAGCTACAGATATGTTCTATATATCATTGGAAAGGTGTGTTTGAGGGATTTTAGGCGTACCTTTAAACTTTTTTTTTAAAGTACTCAGGTAACATTTTACAGGTGAAATAAAGTTTTTTAGCTTACATTTTGGCGATTTCTGACAAATGTTAAATTTTAATATGATGTAATACGCGTTTTTGGTACATGAAACATACATTCTGGTTGAGGGGTTTGGAAGATATGTGAATAAATACATTTTTCTATCGTTCGAAAATCACGTTTTAGTACGAAAAACTTTTTGGTTTTATGAGATATCTCAACCACACTGATACAATATGCATTTAACTTGGTTTTATATATCCTGACCACAGTTGGTTCAAATCGGAGCACTGTATCATATAGCTGTCATAGGACCGATCGGTCCAATATTAAGTCTTAGTATGAAAAACTTTTTTGTTTTACGGGATATCGTAACTAAACTAATAGAATATGCATTTAAGTTAGACTTATATATCCTGATCAAAGTTGGTTCAAATCGAACCACTATATCATATAGCTGTCATAGGACCGGTCGGGCGAAATCCAAGTCTTAGTATGAAAAACTGTTTTTTTCATAGTAAGTACGAAGTCTCCGACAGTAGAGTATGCTCGGCTGTATCAACGCGAGCAAAGCGAGCAGGGGGCGGAGCCCCCTAGTTTTTCTTTATAATTAAAGAAAACATTTTTTTTAAATATGAAATACGTTCAACAACTAAATTTATATATTTTACTATTTGCCTGCATTAATGATAAAGTTACAATGTCAAAAGCAAAAGCAATTGCAAAAATTTCTGATATCCCACAAAAAAAACCTCTACACGAGGTAAAGTCTAGTGACGAAAGCAATTTCTGGCCCCAAAATTTCTGATATCCAATTTTGTGACGAACAAAATTCAGTTTAGTCTAAAAATTTTACATAAAAATATAAATTAACAAAAAAAAAGCGAAAATTGGCATTGTGCACTGTGAGCAAAATGGGTGAACTTCTTTGTACATAAAAATTACTTTTTGCGCAGTGCCGAATGCGCAGTGATAAAAAAAAAATTAAACTCAAAAATAATAATTAGTTTTGATTAAAAAAAAAATAAAACTAAAAAAAATAATGATTAAAAATGATTTTTATTTTTTTTCGCTCAAAGTAAAACTCCACAATAGTTTATGACTTCTGTGTTAAACTTTACATTGATATTATTACATATTCTTAAGCTATGATTTAATACCTTTCATATGACAAATTACATGTCCTTCATTTAATTTATTCCTCTATATTCTGTTGCAGTATGTATGTAGTACATATTAAAGTTGGTCAATTTGAATGGAGTAAAAAAAATGCTATGATGAATTATAAGAAGAATTGTCCATAAATTGACCATGGGTCTAAAATCAATATCGAGCGTCCACTTTTTACAAAAAGTTATACTTATTTCATATATTGGTAATTGTCTGTTAGGTATAACTTACCTTTAAAAAAATAAAAGAATGGAAAGCCCAAATAGAGGAAGATTTATGATGAATTTAGAGATAAGAACAAGTCTTACTAGTTTTTTTTAAATAGAATTTTAAACATAAGCACTTTTGACAAGTTTCTTAGAAGATTCAATAAAAAAGAATGTGGAATTATTATAATAAGGCTTGATTAAAATTCAAAAATATTTTGTAGGACGGCAAAATGCATCTTGCTATAAGCTATAAAATAAACCACTGTAGTTTGAGTGATGTTTTATAAATTTTATTTTAAGCAGAGAACATAATCATTATAAGTTTTATTTTTAAAAATTACATATAATCATTACTTTATGATTTTTATGGATTTTCATCAAAAATATTGATTATTTTATTTTATTTATTTTTTGATCAATTATTTAATCATATTGTGATGTATTTAATTTCACAAAAAGCAATTGCGCCAACGAATTTTCTGCGAGCTTACATCTTTGATCAGTCAGCATCATTCTGACTGCAGAAAAGCTTTTCTCCATAATATTCCTTAATATCATAGCAATGATGCAAAGATTTAATGGAATCGATTATTATGGTGTTCTTCTTTTTCTTGTATCTTTCTTCTTATCGTTGATTTTTATTAATTAAAAAAACTAAAATAATCATTATTTGTGATCTCTGATTTTAAGTGATTTAAAAACATGACTTCATGACAAAATTAAAATTTTGCCAGTTAAATAATAATATTATAGAATGCAAAAGTGGAAAGTTTTTTTATCCAGTAGAGAACTCCGCCCTCTGCTCGATTCGATCGCGGTGATGTAGTTGAGCCCAGGTGAACAAAGAAGTTTTTTTTCGTTTGGCATCTATATAATATAGTGGACCGATTTGAATAAAATTTGTTTTGGATGTATAAGACATAGGCAGACATGGTCAGCATTCACATATCACCACCAAGTCTTATTAATGGTCTCTGTATTTTGCGAACTACGCCCCCCACAGTGGATGTGGAAGACTTTTAATATTTACTGGATCTGCCTGAAATTATAGGAAGGCTATATTCCAAATGTACGCCTAGCTCTAACCATCTCGGCACGCCTCTTTCCTGCACAGGCTATAAAAATACATACTAAAAAAATTGTTCAGGCCCCCTCTAATTTTTTTGAAATGTTTTGAAATCAAATAAATAAATAAATAATCATTTTTTTTTACGATTTTTTTGCTTTAAAATTTCAGGATAGCTCGGAAATTATTAACTATTGTATTTGTTTCTATATATTTTGAAGTGCTTCATGAAATCAATTAATGAATGAGTTCTAGTGAGTTCAATTGAATGCTTTATAATGATTCAATGTGCTAGAGAGAACGAATTGGGATTATTTGAATATGAGTAAAGTTGTGCTGCTAGCCAACTTGTTTTTTCGATACTAAATTATAAACTTTTTAATAAACTCCACTATTCTAAAGGCAGCTGTTTCCAATTTTTTATTTCACAAGTAAACATCTTTCAAATCAAGATAACGAGAAAACTTGGAACATTTTTATGTACTTGGTGCTTCGTGGATAGAGCAGGCGCATGCGAATCGGTCGGCGAGGGTTATATAAATTATATAAATATTATAATTTTACTTAAAAATAATTAAAAGTATAATATTTTTAGCTTTCTAACGATATATTGGACATATATGTAGCTTCTTTGGCTTGGAATCTTTTGGGGTTTCAATTTTAGTCGGATTTAGAAAACTAGCGTATTTTTTTTCAAAAATTTGAAAATCAAAAATTTTTATATTTTCGAATAGAAATAAATCCCCATCATGCAATCTAAGCTAGTTTTAGCGATTTGATTCAAACAAACAAACAAACTGACTTTTCATTTCATATTGAGAAGTCCGCTA
Organism: Drosophila innubila; assembly: GCF_004354385.1. Lineage (NCBI taxonomy): Eukaryota > Metazoa > Arthropoda > Insecta > Diptera > Drosophilidae > Drosophila > Drosophila innubila. The sequence continues at coordinate 3,524,231 of NW_022995373.1, forward strand.
AAAAAATTCCAATTTAACTATCTTTTGAACCAGTTTTCGGATTCGGGTGATCGAGGTATTAATCGACGTAGTTTTTTAATTCACCAAAAGACCCCAACGGCCCCATTAGCTGCGATCATTTAAATTTTGCCCCTCCCACTTACGCCCCCTTATCTCAAGAACCAGGTGAGTTAGAAAAAGTTTTAGTATGCCATTAGGACTAAACCTTTCGATCGGTATATAACTCGATCTGATCGGACAGTCGTAGAAAATTTTCCATATTATCTGTACATATTGCTAGTCTCCTTTAGCACCCTTCGTGCTGCTTTGGTCACTAGCGCGTACTGCTGTCCGCAGTGAATCCGTACTCAGATCAAGTTTGTTTTTATTTTTTTTGGATCGGACCTCTATATCATTTAGCTGTCATAGGAGCGAAATGTCAAAAATGAAGTTTTAGTATAAAAAACTTCTTAGTTTTTTGAGATATCTCAACCAATCTGACAAAATATACATCTGTGATATATTATATAGCTGCCATAAATTTTTGTTTTTGAGATATCTTAACCAAACTAATAGAATATGCATTTAAGTTGGTGTTATCTCACTGCGAGCGAAGCAAGCATGAGGCGGAGGCTCTTGTTTAATTTATTTCCCTTATTTCTACCAAACTTTCAATACTCAATATAAAGCAAAGAGGACAATTTGAATACATTTTAAGTTTTAATATACTTGTGTGTACTTAATGCATACCTTTACTTTGGAAACGAAAGGACATAGCAAGCTAATATTTGTTTGTGAAATTTTTAATTCTGGTTAATTCGAATGGGCTCGAATTATTACTTATTCAAACTGATGTAGCGTCAACTGAATGTTGTCAATACTCGCGTTCACCAGGCACGTTTGCTACCTGATAATTTTTTGTGATACCTACGATACTTCTGGTGAGCGGGACTAATACCGTAACATGGTAAACAAATTTTGTGAATAATGATACCTGAGTATGTATAAAAAAAAAGACTGATACTTTGTGTCACTTTTCTGATCCCGTCAAAAATTTTTATTGAATTACATTAATAGTTTATCGAAAGTTTTCTTTGATATCAATGTGCAACAGCAGCAGCAGTTGCTTTATTACATACAATTTTTTTTTTAAATTTATTAGAAAGTTTTAATTTAACTTCCTATCTGTGTTACTTTTACCTTTTATTAGTGATAATTTGATTATCAGCTGTTGACAGAAAAATGTATCAAAGTGTTCCCCAGGAAGTATCAGCATACCATATTTGTGATACTTGAGCATGGAGCATGTTTTCTGGTGAATCCGACCAATGTAAACTTCGTACAAAGACTCAAATTCATTATAACTCAGTCGAACTTGAGCTCAAATTCATTTATTCATTTGGAGCTCCTTAGCTTCATATGTTGAGAACTCTCGTATTTCTTGTACTGAAGCGAATTGGTTCTGTGTGTTGTTAGTCCATTAGGATATTCTACATATTCCGGGAATTGGAATACCACACGGAAAGTGCTTCGGCGCTTTGGTCAGATTGCATGGAATGTTTTTTGTATCAGCAAAATCTACACTTCCCATCAAAAGGTTAGACGCACCATAAACTTTCATGAAAATACACGTGAAGTTTTAAAACTGTAATAAAAAAAAAATATTAACCCAAAAGAGATAAAAAAAAGTTTCGTTTTGATTCGTCAAATGATTAGACGCAGGAATGATATTTTGTTTTTTAAAAGAAAAAAAGAGGTTTTTTTTATTTTTAATTACTAAAAATGGTTAACAAAGATATCTAATAATTATCTTTAATGGAAGAATAAAGTGTTCTTAAGTACTCCAACGATATTTTGCTCCAAACAAGCTTGATCGCAGCCACCAGCGATTCTTTGTCATCGTACTGACGTCCTCCTTCGTATACGTTTCGAGCCATCCAGCCCCAAACATTTTTAATCATGTTTAAGTCCGGAGAATACGGAGGCCAATTCATTATATTTATATTTTGGCTCGAAATTAATGATTTAACCACCCAAGGAGTATGAATGGGGGCATTATCTTGTTGAAATATCCATGGTGAAGTTCCGAAAAGGGTTCCCAATTTCGGACAAGCAGATTCTTACATCGATTTAAATCGAATACTATTCATTTTCTGGTCAATAAAAATCAAATCAATTGTTCCGAAATAAGTAATTGCTCCCCAAAACATAACAACGCCCTCACGGCTATGATGGCGGCTTAAAGTAATATTTTCTTTTCTTAAATCGTGAAAATAGTACTGATATCCATCAGGACCATCCAAATTAAAGCGTTTTTCATCAGAAAAGGCAACAAATTTCCAATTATTGAGGGCACTATCTGTTTGAATGTTCCATGTCATATAATCTTTGGCGAATTGGAGTCTTTTTGATTACGAAGATCATTAAGTGGTGGTTTCCTTTTAAGTTTAAGCCTCTTCATATGTTTGGCCTTTAAAATAGTGCGTCAGACGGTCGACAAATTAGCGTTAACACCGGCTAATTCCTGTATTTTCGCAATAGGCTTTGTCGAATTAGATGCCATTCTCAACATTTTTCGCTCTTCTCGAGAATTCAAGGCACTATTTCGACCTTTATATTGATCGAAAAAACTCTTGATTTTTCAGATATCGGTCAACAGTTCTCGAGCTCCGGTCTATTTTTTCTGCAATTTTTTTATTGGAAAGTCCTTGGGAATTCAAATAGTCGATTTTCTCACGCTCCAAATGGCTCATGATTTTAGCTTTGCCCATATTTTGAATTTTTATTTAAAAATAAATTTGCTGCGTCTAACCAGTGACGCGCAGTGTATTAAGTCTGGTAGCTTATCACTGCGGACGGCAGTTCGCGTTAGTGACGAAAGCATCACGAAGGGTGCGAAAGGCGACTAACAATATATACAGCTAAGTTGGAAAATTTTCTACGACTGTCCGATCAGATCGAGTTATATACCGATCGAAAGGTTTAGTTCTAACTTACAAAATGGCGTACCAAAAAGTAAGTGGGAGAGAAAAAGTTTAAATGGGGCTGTTGGGGCCTTTTGGTAACATTTTTCTAAATTCTACTTAAAAATACGCGTCGATTAATACCTCAATCACCCAAATCCGACAACTGGTTCAAAAGATAAATAAATTTGAAAATTTTAGTGGACTTCTCAAAATGAAATGAAAAGTCAGTTTGTTTGTCTGCTTGTCTGTTTGCATCAAAGCGCTAAAGAAGCTTAAATGTAATTATGGGGATTTATTCCTTTTCGAAAATCTAGAAATTTTTGTTCTACGACTTTTTAAAAAAACCGCTAGTTTAGCGGGGAAACGCTAAATCCCACTAAAATTTAAGCCTCAACAGTTTCTAAACCATAGAAGCTACAGATATGTTCTATATATCATTTGAAAGGTGTGGTTGAGGGCTTTAAGGCGTAATTTTAAATAAAAATATAAATAAAAATATAAATAAATAATAAATAAATAAATAAATAAATAATATATATAAAATATAAATTTATAAAATAAAAGCGGAAATTGGCTTTCGGCACTGCGCAAAGAGTAATTTTGATGTACAAAGAAGCCTACCCTTTTTGCTCACAGTGCACAATGCCAATTTTCGCTTATTTTTTATTAAATTATATTTTTATTTAAAACTTTTAGATTAAACTGAATTTTGTTGCTTTGTGGTCACAAGGCAAGAGCCCCAGTGCGAGTGCTTCAAACTGTAGTCTCCTGTTACTGTAAATCGCTGTCCCAGTGAATTGGAGAATTGCATGAATTGATCCTCAGAGATTGTAAAGCGGAGAGGAGAGTATACAGCAGCAATAGTAAGATTACTTATTCCTGATAATTCCAATAGTTTTATTAACGGTCTCTCAGAGCTATCTTTGGTACAAATCAATTATGTTTGCAATTCTATTAACCGGACACTCGACTTGCTATTCGTATTGAACTCCACCAATACCGTTGTATTGTTTTGTGCTAGACCTCCTTGGTTCTCTAGAGAATTATCATATTTAAAAAATGTGAAATCCAAGCAATTCAAAACCTATAAAATGTCGGGAAATCCTTATGACTTCTACCGATATGTAATAAGCAACTCCTTATTTCTGGTACTTGACTCTCAGTCTTACAAAAATTACTTACAACGTTGTATGCATGAATTCTCTAGAGATCCTAAAAAGTTCTTAAAATTTGTAAACTCTAAACGCAAAACTGTATCATTTCCATCATCACCTCTTACTTATAATAATGTTTAAGCAAATGCTGATTAATCTATAGCCGATTTGTTTGCTGATTTTTTCCAAACTAAATACTTTACGCATAGTCCCCAAGCTGGTCAGCCTTACCCTTACATGCTGAGCAGCTCCAACAATTATTTACAGTCTCGCAAACACAGAAAGCTCGCTTCTTTAATTAATTAAGCCAGTACATACGACAGGTCCCGATGGTGTTCCTGGTTTCTGGGTACTCCCTCTTTACAAAAAGGGTATTAAGTTCGACGTTCAGAATTATAGGGGTATTGCTAATCTGTCTGCAATTTCGAAGTTGCTTGAGAAAATAATAACTTGTCATCTTCAACATTTATATGGTTCTATTATCTCTGCTACTCATCATTCTTTTATGAGATGTAGATCGACAAAAGAAATACAATGCGAAATACGATAGCAACCAAAAGCGGCTATAAGTAAGACGACTTAATGGCAAGACGACGCGCCCAGTTTGAGTCGGATAAAAAGCTTGTACTTTTTTGGTCCATACGAAATTACAAAAGAAAATCAACGGTCGATATGATGGCTACTCAATTGGAAATTTTAGCTGTAACCTCAACTAGTATCGACTATATACAACGAAGAACTGTTGTCGTCTGGGTAAGACGTCAGTGATTAGTATAACCGAATGTAAAAAAGAGCAGTGTTCCAACTTAATGGTGGCAAGCCGATCGAATGGTGGAATCGAAATGTATTCACAGATAAGCCTTGAAACAATCAAGTTGTAAGATAACGTCGAAAGAGCAACAGCCCAAATCTGAACTCAACCAAACCCATTTTTTTTAGATACATATGGGGCTCCATACGCCAAAAAAACATTTTTTTTTGTTTTTGTATTAGAATTTTTTAAAATTTGGCTTTTTTTCTTGCCGTTTTTTATAGGTGCACCCACTTTTGTCATCATTACTTAAGAATGCCAAAACCGATATTCAAAAGCTTTACTTGTCCTGAAAGGTAATGAATATATCTGTAACTCATCCATCAATAGCCGATTAACTCTCTCTGTGTCCAGTCGTGTTTTTACTGTGCTCTGTGAAATTATTAGTTTTTGTGCATACTAACAACCAATTATTCATATATACATATGTGTGTAATTGTGTTTCCCATTTGATTGGTGTTTTATCTTTACTTTTTGGATACTTTAAAAGTGTTGTATTTAACTAAACATCCAATTTTATGTGTGAATCAATTTGTGCATATTTATTTGTTTATGTTTATTTTTTCCTTTCTCTCCACTTGATCTGCTGCTAAAAACATTGTTTTTGTTTGGGTATTTAACATTCTGTTAACTTGCTCTCTCGCTCTCAGTGTGCTTAGTTGCACTCTCACTTAACAACGTCTCAAGCATTGCAAGCGCAAGCGCATTGTTTTTGCTCACTCTATCTTTGTATTGCTTTTTGTTTATATTCTGCATTTTTGCGTCGGTTTGTAAGCAAGCATTGTTTTTGTCGTTTTCTGTGATCTTGTTTTGCATTGGCATTTCTATTTGCATTCCCTTGTGAACTTTTGCATCGAATAGAAAATACTCTATATTTGGTCTGATATTTTAACAAGTGTCATGTTTCTGATTCCAGGCAAGAGTTTACTGCTTGCTACTTCAGTGACCGGACTTATCATTTAAAGTGTGTTGGCTTAACAACTAAAGTCAAAGATTATCTTGAGAAAGACATTGTTTTGAGATGGCGTTGTGAAACTTGCCGGGACATTGAGGTGCAAGTTCGCAAATATATGGAGCGAAGCAGAGAAAGTTTTAAGGACTTATCGAGGCTTTTTTATAAAGCAAAGGTCGTTTTTTCGGATATGGAGAACTTGCTCAGTAATTCGTCATTATTGAATGAGCAACCTAAACGGAAAAAGAGTAGTTCTGCTTCGCGCGATGCGCAGACTTCCTTTTCGATCCCGCAATCAGACCTGAATCTGCAGCAATCAAATACAAATTCCACATCTCAATAAACAAATTTATTACCTCAACATGCTAGGACCCACCATAACCCACATGTTGGTAAACTTTCTGCTCCACAATCAACATCTGTATCCAATAGTGTAAATCTTAATGTCAAGCCAGCCGTTACGACAGCCAATCCACTGACTGCCGTACCGCCTCGCCTGTCAAGGCTCCTCCAAGGCATTCCTCCTCCGAATCCTAAGAGACATGTTTTTATCTCTAGGCTTTTTAAAGATCAGTCTTCGTATAATGTTAAGACTTATGTTCAAAACAAAATAGAAGATGCTGATATTTCGGTGGATAAATTTAATTTTAATTACCACATTGAAATCTCGTCATTTAAAATATCGTGCTCGGAAAGTGTTTTTGCTCATATTTGTCAAACACACTTTTGGCCTGAACATATCTTTGTGGCTGAGTACAAAGGAAATGCAAATCGAAAGAGAGATTGGAACCCGATATCAGGTGATGGCTCCTCTTTACCTGTTATATCTTCAAACGTAGTCTCAAAAAACTAATTTCCTCAATCTCTGTAGCTTACCAAAATGTACGACGCCTTAATACGTAGGCTGCTATATATATTTCTGGCCTAGGCAACAATAAGTGTTGCCAGGTGCAATCTGATATTTCCATTGGAAAGGTTGACATTTTTTAGCATAACATCACTCAGAACGTGTTGTCTTTTAATCGTGAATTGTTAAACTTACAGAGCTTTGAACAATTCAATTCCGTTAAAAAAATGGAATTTACACGTGAGCATTTTCGTGCGATCATTTTTCACAACTTTCGACGTGAATTATCCAGACAAGAGTGCATCGATGAACTTAAGTCTTTGTATGGCGATCAAGCACCATCCTATAGCACCGTGAAAAACTGGTATAACGAATTTAATCGTGGTCGCAGTTCGCTCAACGACGAATTCCGTGAAGGTCGTCCAAAAACGTCCGTTGTGCCAGAGAACATTGATGCCGTGCGTGAACTAATAATGCAAGAGCGTCATGTGACATACCGGGAGATAGAGGCATCCTTGGGCATTTCTCCCACCAGCATACATTCGATATTACATAAACACCTGACCGTAAAAGGTTTGTTGTCGTTGGATCCGCACAATTTGACAATCGCTCAAAAAAAAGGCTAGTGTCGATTGGTGCAAGGAAATGTTGAAAAAATACGATCGCGGTGCTTCAAAAGATGTTCATAAGATCGTCACAGGTGACGAATCTTGGATCTATGCGTATGAGCCCGAAACAAAACAACAATCGACCGTGTGGGTCTTCGAAGACGAGCCAAATCCAACGAAAGTTGTTCGTGGAAGAAGCACTTTGAAGCAAATGGTCGCCTGTTTCTTCGGCAAAACTGGTCATGTGGCGACTGTTCCGCTTGAGCAACGAAGGACGGTCAATTCTGAGTGGTACACCACAATTTGTTTGCCTGAAGTCTTCGGAGAAATTCGAAAAACAAACAAAAGAAGACGAATCATTCTTCACCATGACAACGCGAGCTCTCACACATCGGCTCAAACCAGCGCCTTTTTGACCGGCCAAAACGTCGAATTGATGGGTCATCCGCCGTACAGCCCTGACTTGGTACCCAATGACTTCTTTTTATTCCCGCACATCAAGAAAAAAATGCGTGGTCAACGATTTTCGTGCTCAGAAGATGCTGTTGAAGCGTTCAAAAACCATGTTTTGGAGGTGTCTCAATCGGAGTGGAAAAAGTGCTTCGACAATTGGTTTGAGCGCATGCAAAAGTGTATAAATCAGGCTGGAGAATACTTTGAAAAACAATAAAACAATTTTTGATGATAAATGTTCGCATTTTCATTATTAGGCCAGAAATATATATAAGCTAAGCTATCTAGCCTATTTTTAAACAGTCATTCCTTTGACTTTAACAGCATCTGTTTTACTGAGACCTGGATCAAACCTGCCACTTCAGATTTTTCTATTATTTCTTCTTAATATACTACATATAGATGCGATCGTATTACTCGAGTAATAATGGAGTACTGTTTGCTGTTGACCCAATCTCGCCTCGGAACCGATTCCAACCACTTTTAATTCGGACATTGAGTTAATTTGTGTAAAAGTATCTTTCAATAAAGTTTCTATTTATTTTACATTCTCTAACATTCCACCCCCTGCTGATGAGACAGTATATGATACTCATCTAAACGCTATTGGGTGATTTTAATCTGCCCGATGTTGAATGGATCTCCTCCAATGACTCGAATTTACTTATACCTGATAATTCCTATATTTTTTTGATGGTCTCTTAGAGCTATCTTTGGTACAAATCAATCCTGTTTGCAATTTTATTAACAGGACACTCGACCATCTATTTGTATTGGATTCTTCCAATACCATTGTATCTAGGATTCACCCATAGGTTATGCCAAAAGACCCATACCATCCAACTCTTAATACATGCATTCATTTACCATTGCGTTCTGTTGTATTATCTTCTGATACCGCTGTGCGCAGTTGTGTTTTAGCAAAACAGATTTCAATAAGCTAAACAATCTGATTTCGTGTATGGATTGGTCTGACCTATACGCATGTTCTGATTTGGATAATGCCATTAAGCTTTTTTAGTACTCTAAATTCTATACTTGATATCTGCGATCCGCTTGTATCTCCAATCAGTTCTGCTAGACCTCCTTGGTTCTCTTGAGAATTATCCCATTTAAAAAATGTAAAATCCAAGCAATTTAAAAACTAGTCGGCCGGTGCTACAGTCGAGCATACTCGACTGTCGGAGACCCCGTACTTACTATCCAAAATCAGTCACTTCTAAAAACTAAATAATATTTAAGATTACCATAAACTCTTATATATTAAATTTTTCGCCGCTCGAATTTGCTTCCGATATAATTAAAAATTTTATCGGCACCCAGGGAACACCACGTGGAGGCCATTACACTTGTAATGGGGTCCTTTTTTCCAAAAGAAACTGTTGTTAAACATGCTAAATGTTAAATCAAATAGTAAAATAATTGAAAACCAAAAAAAGACAAATTTACTAAAAACATAAATTTACACAGTAAATTTATAATAAACATGAAATTAACATAGAATTTTAACTTAACGTTTATATATATACCAATGTAAAATTATTTAAATGAAATTTTTAAACATGTATTCAATATTAAATGTCAGTATAACATTCATAAATAACAATTTCAATAAATTGTAAAAATTAAAAAAAAAAAAAGCTTAAATTCAGCTGGAAAAACAGTTGTTCCCGCCGGGAATCGAACCCGCGACAAAATTGCAAAAATTTTCAAAAGACAAAGGCTAAAAGTGTTGATCCACTCTCGCACTTATGTCTTTATCCTCCTAAATGGCCATATTGCTTGTTTTAGTGCTCAATTAAAAAGTAAAAGAAATAATTTATATTTTAACATTTAATGTTAATATTACATTTTAAATAAGCACTGAGTTTGTTTTAATATAAAATGAAATTGAATTCGAGCATAAATAAATTAAAAATCTTTCGCCCACGGCAGGACTCGAACCCACGAGCACTGTCCGACTCCGCGACTCAGTACACTGCGCCACCGAAGCTCACGTCTGAATGGACGCCAATTTGTTGTATAATATGTTAATATAAATTTTTTGTTTTATCAAGTTATTCAAGTTTTAATTACTGCCAACGCGCTATCAACGAATTTAACAGCAAAATTTATTATTTGAATATCTTCGCTATTTACTGTGCGATCAGAATGAAATTTTCAGCAAAAATTTAGGACAATTATATCTTCATCTGTGCAAAATCTGGCTTTCAAAATGCTCTTATAATTTGGATATGAAATTTTCAATGTCGATTTGCAGGCGGTTAAGGGGGCGTGGCTGATTTTTGAAACAAACTTGATCTGCCTGCAGTATAGAGGGACCTACATACCAAGTTTGGTGTCTCTAGCTCTTATAGTCTCCGAGATCTAGGTGTTCATACAGACAGACAGACAGACAGACAGACAGACAGACAGACGGACAGACAGACAGACAGACAGACAGACGGACATTGCTATATCGACTCGACTATTGATGCTGATCAAGAATATATATACTTTATAGGGTCTGCCACGCCTCCTTCTACCTGTTACGCACATATTCGGTAAAACAAACCCAATAGACCCCTGTACTTTTTTTAAGTACGGGGTCTAAATATAAATCGTCGAGAAATCCTTACTCCCTCTCGATATGTAATTACCAACTCCAGTTTTCTGGTACTTAGCACTCAGTGCAACAACAATTGCTTTTAACGTTGTAAGGTTGAATTCTCTAGATATCCTAAACAGTTCTATAAATTTGTAAACTTTAAACGTAAAGCTGTATAATTTCCATTATCTCTCACCTTTAACAACTTTGAAGCTAATTCTGACCAATCCATAGCCGATTTGTTTGCTGACTTTTTCCAAACTACATACTCTACGAGTACTCCACATGCTGGTCACTCTTACCCTTACATGCTGAGCAGTATAAACTGTATGTCAGTCCCGCAATCACAGAGAGCTCGCTTCTTTGTAAGCTTAAATTAATTAAGCCAGTACATACACCAGGTCACGATGGTGTGCCTGGCTCCGTATTAAAGTACTGTGCGGATTCTATGTGGAGACCGCTACATAAGTTATTTACTATGTCAATTGACTCTTCATCTTTTCCAAATCTATGGAAAGATTCTTATATTATCCCTCTTCACAAAAAGGGAATTAAGTGCGACGTTCAGAATTATAGGGGTATTGCTAAGCTTGCTACAATTCCGAAGTTGCTTGAAAAAATAATAACTTCTCATCTTCAACATTTATGTGGCTCAGCATTGGCTTATGAGATGTAGATCGACAACCACTGACCTTCTTGAGTTTACCTCTCCTGTGATTAAAAGGTTCAAGAAAAAGATGTAAGCTGACGTTATTTATACGGATTTTAGTAAAGCTTTCTATTCTGTAAATCACTCACTGCTAAATCATTAGCTTGATATTCTCGGCTTTCCAAACAATCTTCTTCTTAGGATATCCAATTATTTAAGTAACACAACGCAAAAAGTTAGTTTCAAAACTTAATTTTCAAAATCCACACTACCGCAAGGTAGTCATCTTGGCCCACTTCTTTCCACATTATTTATAAACGATCTTCCAATCGCACTCACGTGCACTCATGTATGCGGTTGGCGGCGAGCTTTGTTTAACCTATAGTGAACCTTTCTCTGATAGTTTTTTGCAAGCGGACTTAAACGCACTGTTTCTTTGGTGTCAAGCTAGTTCGCTAAATTTAAATAGTTCAAAATGTAAAGTAATGACTTTCTACAGATCCTTTCGGCATATTTGTCAGTATTCACCTTATCTTATCTTATCTTCCCTCTCTTACTAATCATAGAATTATGCTTGGAGTAATGAAATTACTTTCAACATACCTTTAAGATTAACTCGTAACTTTAATCCTCTGTATCTTGAGCATTGCACCACTAACTGCGCTTGGCATGAACGTTTTCTTTTTCATTTTAGATACTCCCAGAATATTTGTATTTATATTTAAATTTACATTACACAGTAATATTTTAATTTATTTGTTTATTTAAATGTATAGCTAAGTGTCGGCTGCTTATAGCTTGACAATTAATAAATCCATACACAGTCTAAGATTAAAACCAGTTATTTTAGAGCTATCAATTTTTGAATTAAGTAAATTATTATTTTTCTAAAGTTTTTTTTTTTTTAGCTTTTTTTCCTATATGATTCATTGAAATCTATGGAGAAACGGCGATAAAATATCATTTTATATTATGCATTTGTATACCCGTTACTTAAAAAATAAGTAAAAGGGTATATTGTGTTCGTTGGAATAATTGTAACAGGGAAATGGAGGCATCTCCGACCCTATAAAGTATATATATTGTTGATCAGAATCAATTGCCGAGTCGATATTGCCATGTGTGTCTGTCCGTCTGTCTGTCTTTCCGTTCGTATGAACAAAAGGATCTCAGAGACTATAAAAGATAGAGATACCAAACTTTCACTCACAGATTTCTATATACCCCACGCAGATCAAGTTTGTTTCGAATTTAAGCCACGCCCCTCCGCCCCCGCTAATTGCAAAAAAAATGTTCGTTCGTCTGTATAAACAAAGGGATCTCAGAGACTATTAGGGATAGAGTAACCAGATCAAGTTTGTTTCAAATTTAAACCAAGCCTCTTTCCGCCTCTGCAAATCGCGAAAAACCACCACACCCACAGTTTTTAAGATAATACGATTTTTGTGGTAATGACCGTTATCTTTTAGTATTATCTATTATCCCACTGAATCGCATAAAGATCGGACAAGTATAACGGCAGTTATGGATAATTAAAATTTGCAGAGCAAAACAAGTATTTTCTTTAAAGTACTTTTACGTATATTGAAGTAAGTAACGGGTATCCTATGGTCGGGATCTCGACTATTGCCTTTCCGACTAGTTTTCTTTATTTTAATGACTTCCTTGTGGAGCGGTACTAAACAATTTCACAGAATATGAACTTGTTGTTGTCTTACACATTATGACCAAAGTTGGCTCAAATAGGACCTCTATATCATATAGTTGCCATAGGAACGATCGGTCAAAAATGCTTCTATAGTATGAAAAGCTGTGTTTTTTCTTGAAATATATCAACCAATCTCACATGTTGTGTATCTGGTAATGTGTTATATGTCCCTACCAAATTTGGTTAAAATTAGTTCACTATTCATTACAGCTGCCATTGGAACGATTGGTAAAAATTCCGACTTTAGTATGAAATACTTTTCTTACTTTTTAATATTTTTTAAATAAACTCACAAATTGTGTATAATGTATTTTTTATCCTATACATCTTCCTCAAAATCGGTTCAAATCTTTCCACTGTATCATATAGCTGCCATAGGACCAGTCTAAAGTGAAATTTTAGTAAGAACAACTTTTTTGTTTTTTAAGATATATTCACTTAACTGATAGCATATGCATTTAAGTTGGCATTATGCATCTTAACGAAGTTGGTTTAACTCGGTCCACTATATCATATAGCTGCCATAGAACCGATCGGTAGAAAATCAAGTTTTAGTATGAAAAACTTTTTTGTTTTTGGAGTTATCTTAATCAAACACATATATTAGGTACCTTTAATGACCCATTACATCCACTATATCACCACTATGTCATATAGCTGCCATAGGAACGATCGATACGAATGGTCGATATGCAACCTTTAGTATGAAAAACTAATTAATTTTTTAAGTTATGTGTACCAACTTTACAAATGATGAATATCGTATCGTCTTATACAACCTGTCAAAATTTGGTTGGAATCGGACCACTTTAACATATCGAAAATCAACCTTTACTTAAAATTAGTTTGTTTATTTATATGCTAATCACTGCGGACGGTAGTTCGCCTTAGTGACGAAAGCATCACGAAGGGTGCGAAAGGCGACTAACATTATATACAGCTAAGTTGGAAAAATTGCTACGACTGTCCGATCAGATCGAGTTATATACCGATCGAAAGGTTTAATCCTAACTTACAAAATGGCATACTAAAACTTTTTCTAATTTACCTGGGTCATGAGATACGGTGGTGTAAGTGGGTGGGAAAAAATTTATATGATCGCAGCTTATAAAGCCGTTGAAGCTTTTTGGTAAAATTTTGTATTTTTTTTTTAATTCTTATCAAAAATACGCGTCGATTGATGCCTCAAATAAATTTATAATTTTTAAATTTATAAAGGTCATCTCAAAATGAAATAAAAAGTTTTTTTTGTCTGTTAAGCGGGAAAACGCTAAATCTCGGTAAAATTGAAACCTCAACAGTGTGCTTGAGGGCTTTAATGCGTACCTTTAAACTTTTTTTTTAAAGTACTCAGATAACATTTTACATGTGATTTCTAACAAAACGGCTCTAACGATTTCTGTTAAATTTTAATATGTTGTAATACGTACAATTTTGCGTTTTTTGGTATATGAAACATAAGAAGGTATTACCTGTTAAGTGAATAAATACATTTTTCTATCGGTCGAAAATCACGGTTTAGTACAAAAACTTTTTGGTTTTATGAGATATCTCAACCAAACTGATACATTATGCATTTAACTTGGTTTTATATATCCTGTCCAAAGTTGGTTCAAATCGGACCACTTTATCATATAGCTTTCATAGGACCGATCGATCCAATATTAAGTCTTAGTATGAAAAACTTTTTTTTTTACAAGATATCGTAACCAAACTAAAAGAATATGTTAATTTTGTGGTTGTTTTCATTTTCTGTCATAGCATTCAAGGTAAAACCTTCTAGACGCTTAGTTTCGTCAATTTCCGCTCGGTTTTAAGACCCGCTTGGACTTTAAGGACCTGTCATAACTCTAGCTAAGATTTTCCTTTAACAGCTTTGTAAAGATAAATTGACTTGGGATGAAAGTCTGCCTCTAGTGCGTAACACGGCTTGCAAACATAACACATGTCTCATTTCACAGAGTGATACTCATCCCAGATAATAAAATGGAAATCAAGGATTTTGCGATGCCAGTTTTAAAGCCTGCTTGCGTTTACGTGATGGCCAGAGGTCAGACTGTAAGAAATCGAAATTCTTTGCTTTAAGTCTCGAGCTGCGCCGTTTAAGACTTTTTCTGTTCCAAAACTGATGTTTGAAATCAAGCGCACTGAAATCTGTTTCAGCCAATTATACTTATGGTGTACGTTTTTAAATTATTTAAATTGTATAAAACGACATTATACTTGCAGAGATATTTAAATTTTTAAAAATGTGTACTCACCATAACATCAAATATTGTTGCACGATGAAGAGGCCAGCTTTGTATTAAGTTTAAAAATGATTTTTTTGCTTCAACTGTTGACATTCCTTTTAAGCTCTGATGGTGCATAGCAACTGCTCCTTGAGGAATATTGGGAACAAATCGAGGTGGCAAGCAGTGGCTGGCTACTGCTTCATAATCATTAATATTTCCAGAATAATCGCCGAGCTCCAATTGTCCTTGAAGAGCAGTAAGCATAATTGCTTCCATTTCTGAGATGGGATAGCGTTCGCTTCTTAAGCTATGTAAAATTTGATGATAAAGTAACTCCTTCTCGATTGCATCGTCCAAGTTGATGAAACTATCGCAGAATAAATGTTTTTTAAATAAGAAAACATGATTTTGATGCTGCATTGCGTGTTGTATCTATAATGAAAAATTTCAAGCATTAAATTAATTTTAGTATACAAATTAAAGTAAGATACCCAGCACCAATATGCAGCACCAATTGTACCACGAAAAGAAAGCACAAACACCCGACAAGCTTTACACGCGGTAGCGACTTGCGGCATCACACAGTATACTCAAATCACTATCACTATTATTATTCTAAACAACGATTCAAAACATAGGCGTATAGGGGGCAAGATTGACAGATGCCAAATTTTGTAAAGGTGTAACAGGCAATCCCAAAAATACTATCTGTGAATGCGGTTAAGATAGCAATTAAACTAATCAACAACAGCATGCGTCAAGCCTTTCTAAGGCATCCGATCTTCATAGCCAACACATAAGCCAACTGGTCCTCAAATTCAGCCTACTTCCCGCCAAGTTCTGCTCCAAGATTTAAGGAGTTATCATAATTTCGGTATTGTGGAAAGATAACAAGTGCGGTAGGCTGGCATCTATATATAGTGTCAGTTCCACTACACATACTCACTTATATTATTTAATATAACGACACCCTATTTATGTATGCCTAAGCACATTTCCCTATCAAGTAATAAGACATCAATCAGAATAGAGGGCAAGTGAAAATAACATTTCAAGTGTTCCCACGAACCTAATGTTAACATAAACATCCGCTAGCTCACTAAGGGTCAGTTTTTCCGACGCGGCACAAATCCATGCTGTTGATTAGCACCCCAAACGTTCGTCATCCCAAGTGAGCGATCCCCAAGATCTCTGTTTACTTAAGAGCAATAACTCAAAAATGATCATTGAACTTCCAAACTGTGCTATTTTCCTCATCTGTAAACTTTTCAACGCGATTACAACCATCGGCTACTTCCCAAAAAAATGGAGGAAATCGGTCATTATAATGATTCCCAAACCAGGAAAAGACCATACAATACCATCATCGTACAGACCAATTAGCCTACTACCGTGCTTGTCTAAGCTTTTTGAAAAATGCCTCTTGACGCGCATAATTCTTCATCTCAGAACACACAACACAATCCCAACACATCAATTTGGCTTCCGAGAAAAGCATGGAACTATCGAGCAAGCTAACCGAATAACATCAGAAATACGTACAGCATACGAACATCGGCAATAATACAATATTCCTCGACGTCTCCCAGGCCTTCGATCGAGTGTGGCTTGAAGGTCTCATGCATAAAATCAAATCGACGCTCCCAGTGTACACTCATAGGCTTCTCGAGTCGTACCTCTACAATAGAGTCTTCGCAGTGAGATGTAACACCACTACATCCGATGATCATATTATAGAAGCTGGAGTTCCCCAGGGAAGTGTATTGGGACCAACACTATACGTAATTTACACAGCGGACATCCCCATAAACGAGCGGCTAACAACATCTACGTTTGCCGACGACACCGCAATTCTTAGTCATTCCAGATGCCCCATTGAAGCAACAGCACGTCTAGCTGAACATTTGGCGGTAGTAGAGAAATGGCTAGCCGACTGGCTTATTAAAATAAATAAACAAAAGTGTAAACATATCACGTTTACTCTCAACATGCAAGCATGTCCTCCGTTAGCACTGTCTAATACACAACTCCCACAAGCCAAAGAAGTAACGTACCTTGGCGTTCATCTTGATAGGCGGCTCACCTGGCGTCGGCACCTTGAAGCAAAAAAAACGAAGATTAAACTGAAAGCCAACAACCTCTATTG
Organism: Drosophila innubila; assembly: GCF_004354385.1. Taxonomy (NCBI): domain Eukaryota; kingdom Metazoa; phylum Arthropoda; class Insecta; order Diptera; family Drosophilidae; genus Drosophila; species Drosophila innubila. The sequence continues at coordinate 3,541,325 of NW_022995373.1, forward strand.
GCTTTTGAGTCCCCGATCTCCTCTCAGCTTAGACTACAAGGTTCTACTCTACAATTCCACCATAAAACCAGTGTGGACCTACGGCTCGCAGCTTTGGGGAAACGCGTGCAGTAGCAATATTGATGTCATCCAAAGAGCACAATCAAAACTCCTGAGGACTATCACTGGGGCACCATGGTATGTTCGAAACGAGAACATTCATAGAGATTTGAACGTTATATACGTCAAAGATGAGATAGCAAGACAAAAGGCGAGCTACAACATTAAACTATCTTCACACCCAAATCCTCTTGCTCAACGGTTAACTCGGGTTTGCAGTCGAACCCGCCTTAAACGATACGACCTTCCAGCCCAGCAATAAACCCTTGGGGCACCGTAGATCACATTAAGTCAACATGACTGTTAGTTAAGCTTTAAATATAAGATTTGATAAACTTATTGTAAGTCTCCCTTGGAGAAGATTCAATAAATAAAGGCAAAGTAAAAAAAAAAAATAAAAAAAAATAAAAAACTTAAAAGCAGACTCCGTCTTCAAGATCCCACAACCGAGGTTTCCTAAGCGTCGCCTACACGCTTTATGATTAGTCTAGATTTATTCTCTAACTCGAATGTTCGCCTTTTCCCTTTTATAAATAAAGTTTATTTTTTGTATAACTAAACCGGATTGAACATTGTTATTGGCGCAGCCGGTAGGATGTGTTAAGTGTTTTTGCAAAATTGATCAACTGAATAGACTATAAAACGATTCGCAATATCTCAAGTCAAATAACGTTGAACTTCAATAAAGTAAAACTAATTTAATAAACATCCGCTAAAGATGTTATGTGCGTAAATAAGTTACAATAAATCAAGTTTAACCAACCTAAATGATAACTAATATCCTAGGCTAAAACAAAAGTGATTGTAAAACGTAAAATAAACTTTGTGGCCAGGCCACATTCTCGAATCAAAACGCAAATAAAACCAAAGTGAAAATGGTACCATCACTAGTAATGGAGCTATCAGAGCATCACCTGAAGCAAGCTCTTGAACAAATCCAAAAAATTCAAATTTTCGATGGAACAACTGAAGAGCTGGCAGCCTTCATAACTTCTACAATTATACCCAACCCAAGACGTACGACAACACAGTGTCCTATGCGGAGCCATTGAGATACAGACGACTGGAGCAGCTCAACGTGTATCTCAATTGTCGGCAGCAACAAACTGGACGGGATTAAGGAACGCCCTTATCGAGGAATTCAAAACACAGACGCCCTATGAAGAACTTTTACGTAGATTATACAACACAAATTATAATGGCAGTGTCCGTAAGTTTATCGAAGACCTAGAGTATAAGACTTTTGTAATATCAAACAAGTTAATGCTAGAAGGAATACCTTCAAATACAATTTTATACACAAATGCCATGAACAACACAGTTAAAGACGTTATTCAAGAAAACTACCAGACAGAATATTTATGGCTCTTGCTAGACATGACATAACGACAGTAACAAAATTGAAAAAGGTAGCACAAAGAGAAGGACTGTACGAAAATAACTATTTGGACCGACCAAAATCAAACGGTAACAATAATACTTCGTACCCATCAGGCAGTAATAATTCTCGCAGGTATAATGGAAATGCATATCAAGGCTTTTATCCACAAAATATGAATGTTAATTATCAAAATAATAATCCGCAGAAACCTAACGAAAGCAATCAGCAATTGCATCAAGAATTCAAACAGAACCTTAATCAAGGTAGAGTTAGTAACCCAATGAATTACCAACCAAACAGAAATAGCCCTGGTACTTCAAATCAACCAGTCAAAAGACAACACGAAAGTGATAGTGGTCAGTACAAAATACATACAGCTGAAAGTTTTTTATCAAGCAGCCTCAGACCCCAAAACAAGAGAAAACCCTTCATTCGATTAATTATGAATAACCAACATCTCAGGAGTGTAATAGATACAGGATCTTCTATTAATTTAATGAGAAAAAATGTTCTAGGATTCCCAATTACCACTTGTAAATTAGAAGTTCATACAATAAATGGAAATATCAATTAAAACCAAAGTGTCTATGTAGCCCCTAACATACTTTGTCCGCCACACCAAAAATTTAATATACACGAATTTTCAGAAAACTACGATGTATTAATAAACAGGCCTGTCAAGAAATAATTAATTATAAGGAAATAGTTGTAATTTTATTAGAGTATCAATTAATTATGAGATATAATCATGAAGACTTTGTAAAGAAGAATACAGCATTTAATAGCCGTGATCCACCATTCACAAAAAATACCGCGATTGATTGCCTTAATCCACCTATTACAGAAGATAGGGTTTTTAATTTCGCAATTGAAAATAAACTAAAGGAAAGTAATCAATACAGGCTAGAACATCTCAATGAAGAAGAAAAAAATAAATTGACTAAAATCTTATTCGAGTTTAGAGACATACAGTACAAACATAGTGAACATTTGACTTTCACCAGTACAATTAAACAGGTCACTCAAACTTAACACGAAGATGCCATTTTCAAACGACCATACAATTACCCTCAAGCATATGACGAAGAGTTAGAAAAACAAATTAAAGAAATTATAGATCAGGGAATAATTCGCAAATCAAATTCCCCTTACTGCTCACCAATTTGGATTGTACAAAAATTCAGAATAGTCATTGACTATCGAAACCTTAATGAAATCACAATCGATGATAAATACCCTATTCCGATAATGGATGATATATTAGACAAACTTGGGAGATGTCAATATTTCACTACCATTCATCTAGCAAAAGGCTTCCATCAGATTCAAATGGATTTTGATTCAATTTCAAAGACAGCGATTTCAACGTTAAATTGACATTATGAGTATACTCGTATACTTTTCGGACTTAAAAATGCTCCTGCAACTTTTCAACGTAGCATGAATAATCCTTTAGAAGATTTAATCTAAAAAGATTGTTTGGTCCATATGGACGACATAATAGTGTATTCCACTTCATTGGAAGAACACATATTGTCATTGAAAAGAATTTTCAAAAAGCTCAATTTAAAATTACAGCTAGACAAATGTGAATTCATTAAAAAAGAAACCAAATTCCTTGGGCATAGTGTAACAACTGAGGGTATAAAACCGAACCCAATAAAAGTTTATGCCATTCAAAAATATCCAATACCGAAAACAACAAAAGAAATCAAACCCTTCTTAGTACTTTGCGGTTACCACAGAAAATTTATTCTAAACTATGCAAACATTGTAAAACCCATGACATTGAAATTGAAGAAAAATTCAGTTATTGACATAAAGAATATAGATTACATTTCAGCGTTTGAAAATTAAAAGTATTTATAACGTCGGATCCCATATTAATTTACCCCAATTTTGAAAAGCCGTTCTCATTAACCACAGATGCAAGCAATATTGCTATAGGAGCAGTACTATCTATAGACCATAAACCTATATGTTACGCAATCCGAACACTAAACGAGCATGAAATAAACTACTCTGCAATTGAAATAGAACTTTTAGCGATTTTCAAATATTTCAGGTCCTATCTTTTCGGGAGAAAATTCGAAATTCTCAGTGACCACAAACCTTTAGTTTGGTTAAACAAAGTTAAGGAACCAAATATGAAATTACAACTATGGAAAATAAGACTTGATGAATTTGAATATCATATTAAGTATATCCCAGGAAAAGAGAACTATGTCGCAGATGCTTTATCAAGAATTAAACTAGAAGAGAATCTATTAGAAGAAATTTCCAACAGTACAGCAGCAACAGTGCATAGCGCACAAGAAGATAATCAAAATTATATTTCAATTACAGAAAGACCAATTAACTATTACAACAGACAAACAGAATTTATTAAAAGTAACAATAACGAAGTAAATGTATTGCACTATTTTCAAAAGACTAGAACACAAATTATGTACAAGGAAATGACAAACGCCCACGCTTAGGAATTTATTAAAGAATATCTGTGTACAAAGAAAAGCGTTGAAAGATTTCATAAAACCGGTAATTAAAAGTTCAGAATTATAAACAGTGAATTAGATCCAGAAAATAAGTTATCTAGGCTCGAAATAATACTTTATACATATAATCACAAAAGTAAACATAATACTACAGGTAGAACACCAGCAGACATTTTCATATACGCAGGTGCCCCAGAATATAACACTCAATTAAATAAAGCAAAATCAAAATCAACTAACCCATTTAAAAAGACAGGTAATTTGAAACAAAAAGCCTAGAAACATTTCGAAGAAACAAATAGAGGCAGAAGAATTATACACTACAAATCTAAGTTTAAGAAGAAAAAGAAAATTAACAAAAATAAAAACGATAGTTTCAGATCAACACCAAATGACAATCAGGAAACCACAATACTATTCTTAATAATATTGTTGACTCAACAAACCAATGGCCAAAGCTTAGAAATAAACCCGATCCAATCAAAAAATGTATATCTTACATTCACAACAGGAACTAAAAACTTATCAATCAATTACGAATACCATTACTTAACTGTCAATTTAACAAAAATTGAAGATACATACAACAATCTAATAAAACAAGCAAATGAATTCGAAACATTAACACAAGTACAATATTTAACAAAGAAATTTTAAAAGGAATATGAACGGTTTTAAATTAGCAAAACGTAATAAAAGAGGTCTTATTAATTTTGTAGGAACATTATACAAATAAATGGAATTAGAAACAAAAATAAATAAGCTTTCAGATACAGTGTCCAAGCAAATGAATTGAACCAAGTAATAGACGCAGGAAAAAAAAGGAATAGAAGTTATAAACACTTTAAGGTTAATTAATGAGGAAGAAGAAAAATTAGCAATAATTACATTTACAAGAATTACACATACAAGAACTTACGAAAGATATAGAGCTAGGAATGCAATTGACAACATTAGGTATTTTTAACCCTAAATTACTAAAACATAGCCCATTATCACACGTGAATTCTGAAAAGATTTTAAACATTAAAACATAAAACTTAAAAACTGTTTGAATAGAGAAATAACAAAATTTCTGATATCCAATTTTGTGACGAACAAAATTCAGTTTAATATAAAAATTATAAATAAAAATATAAATTAATAAAAAAAAAAATTAAAACGAAAATTGGCATTGAGCAAATTGCGCAGAAAAGGTGAGCTTCTCTGACACAAAAATTCCATCTTGCGCAGTGCCGAATGCCAATTCTCGTTTTTATACCAGTTACTTAAAATATAAGTAAACGGGTATATTGTGTTCGTTGGAATGTATGTAACAGGGAGAAGAAGGCATCTCCGACCCTATAAAGTATATATATTCTTGATCACCATCAATAGCCGAGTCGATATAGTCATGTGTGTCTGTCCGTCTGTGTGAGCGCCTAGATCCCAGATACTATAAGAGATAGAGATACCAAACTTTCACCCACAGACTTGAAATGCGATGGAGCAGGTCAAGTTTATTTCAAATTTTTGTCACCCCCCATTCCGCCCCCGCAAATCGCGTTCGTCTGTATAAACAACAGTACCTCAGAGACTATCAGAGTTAGAGTTACTAATTTGACACACAGATTTCTATAAGCCCCACGCAAATCAAGTTTGTTTCAAATTTAAGCCACTCCCCCTTCCGCCCCCACAAATCAGGAAAAACCACCACACCCACAGTTTTTAAGATATTAAGTTTCTTGTGATAATAAACTATAACTATTCAAAAGACATATTTTTGTTTTTGCCTAATTTATCTCATACAATATTTTGTAAACCATAAAAGTTTGAATTGATTTCAAACTACCCAGTGAACCAAAGTGCGGACGTTGAGCGAGCATGTCGCAAAATGTTCGAAAATGAGCTTAGAATCGGACAAGTTGCGGACAACAAATGAGCGATGTCTGAAGTTACGCAAAACTCTCGTTTTAGAGCTTAAGAACGGTCGGTAATCGGATCATAAGTGAGCGAAAACTGAAGTTCCGGTCAACAGTCGCCAGCAAGCTCATCAGCGCGCAGGAAACGGACATGAACATGTTGCAACTCAAAATTTTCGCGATGCTGCTTCGGGACGGTAAATAAATGACTTCGGCCTACATAAATAAGTTTCGGCCCAAGACACGACAGAAAATGTATTGACAACAATTGTTGTTGTTGTTATGTTTTTGGTCGTGTCGTCCGTTTTGTTGCGTTCTCTATGCAGTTCTACATTTGTGCTCTTTAAAATTTTGGCAAGGAGAGCGAACACGTGTGCCGTATTTTGTGAAGAAAAAGTAAGTATTTAACTGAATTCTACTTATATGTTTTATATATTGATGAAAGCATCAAAATATTAAGTTTTAGTTAGTGGTGCTTGTCGTGCGTGGTTCACTTTTGATTTTTCACGTGCTGCGCCGCTGCGGAGCCTTAAGCAACAACAACAAAAACTTAATAGTTTGAGAAGTCTTGCTATATTTATAACTTGTATGTACGTATTTTAGTCTTTGTTTTTTTTTTACATTAAAGCGTGGAGCATTATACCTGCTAAGATCGCCACAATTTAAAGGGGAGTATATTTATTTTTATAACATATACATACATATATATACACATATGTAAATTATTAATAGTAAATGTTCTATATTCGCAGTGGGCTTTAACAAAAATTTGCGTTGGAAGATGGTGATTTTGATCGGACTACCCAGAGATTTTTCCAATACGCCCAGGACCGTGTGTCCAAATTAAACAAAAAATTTAAAACAAACAATATAATTTAGATATAGCTATATATTATAAAATGAATTTGTATATTAAAATATATATATATATATTCTTAATCGTGCTTTTTTAATTATTATTGCAAATTTTATTCTTTTCGAATTACAAATAATATCGTTGCCGATACTGTTTCGATATTGTTTACGAGTCAAAAACAATATCATTTAAGAAACGTTTTTAATATCACTAGCGTATCATATAATCAATTACTCCCGACTCGTTTTTAATATAAAAAGCGTCCAACAAAAGTTTCGGAAAAGGCTCGCAAACGATACTTTTGTAAGCTATCGCGAACGAGCGTTTCGCTGCCACAAACTAATATCGTTCTCGGATACGCAACTGAGAGTTTTGCACGTTTTAGATCCGCAAAATTTATCACAAAAGGCTTGCAAACGATACTTTTGTAAGCTATCGCAAACGAGCTTTTCGCTGCCACAAACTGAGCGAGAGGTGATTTATTTTCCTATCGTTCGTGGATCTGAAAACGGACGTTTTGTCCGCTTGAAACCCGCAAAGCTATCATTAATGATTCCGTCAACGAAGTTTTGGCCCACTGGGTTAATATATATTTAAATTAAGTAAAAAGTATCCTATGGTTGGGATCTCGACTATAGCATTTCCCACTTGTTTTTTTAATGCATTTTGAATAAGAGTAACACTTTAAATTATTTGCTCTAGGTGTCGACATATTTTCACCTAAATAAAAATATAATGAATGAACTGAAAGTTGAGCGGGAAAGTATAAATTATCTAAAAACTAGTTGACTTATGTAAGCAATAGTATTTGATACAAATTTCAATTAATTTAGTTAGAAACAAAGATTATAATAAAAAAAAAATGGTTCATTATATGTAAGCAAATACTTTTATATGAGCGTTCTAAATGTATTTCGTTGTTGTTACCAGTATAGTATTTACAAAAGCTTTGTATTTTATCATTTTATTTCCCAAGCTCATGATTTCGTCGGAAATTGAATGGGGAATTTTAAAAAAATAGTCTCATATTTTTACGATTATCGCAACACGCTTAAAAATCAAAATAAAAAATAAAACTGGGTTTTTTTTAGGTTCTTACGGACAAATATTTTATTATATTTTTTTTCCAAAACGCTACTATCATGTCCCAATACAAATCCGGTTACTTGATCATTCGATTAACAATACACACGGAGATAACAATTTTTTTCATAACGTATGATAACTGATAATAATTGCTTCGTACAAACGGTAAAAAAATGTAGTAGTCTGATTTGTATAAGAAGCTATCATGTCATTTAGCAGGTATTGATTACTGATACATTAGAAGTAACGAAGGTATTCTGCTTAAAAAACCTGTCGAATAAACCCAATGTTAGAAATAACGACCCTTTGCTCTTGAACGACAGAAACTGCAGTTGAAATGCCTTCTCTTGCACATATTTTCGCTACTTTTATTCTTTTCTTATATACAAACATGTTGATGTAATCGGATTCTAGAATCAACAAATTTGTGTTATAGAATATTTTGTAGATAAAAATTGAGAGTTCAAATTATCAGGTTGTCCGAATTATTGAAATAGTACAGTAATATATTTTTGAGTTACAGAAGTTTATTCAAGAAAAATTTAAGAAGTGCTCCTTTTTTCACGCTTTAATTCCGCGAGCGAAGCGACCAGGGGCGAAGCCCTCTATTTTCTCATAAAATTACTCGTTGGTTTTTTTTAAAAAAACATACCTGGTTTTGGTATTCCCTTTTGGAGACAGTGCGATACCTCTCCCATTTTGCCATAACATCACAAACTTTTTCTTCCGATGAAAGACTTCTTTCGGTATTTCCTAATACTTCATATATTGCGTATCCTTGGGACTTCTCTTGGAGACCAATTGTTTTTTTTATTATTTCTATGACATCATTAGCAGTTGAGCTAGGCTGAAACTCAAATGAGTAATATTGGCCATCCATGAAGTAGATCCTTGAATAACATGGTCTGCGATTGGTCGTACATAAAATCTCTTCACAGCTCGGAGTCCATTGTCGTCGTCTTGTGCCTTGAGTTCTAAAAAAGCACTAAACAAAGACCAAATAGATTAGAAAATTGCAAGATAAAAACCAGAGGACTCCGCCCCCTGCTCGCTTCGCTCGCCTACCCCCGGCTCACTTCGCTCGCGGTAAGCTGCGGCTACAGTCGAGCACGCTCCCTGAGCCCAGGTACTCTTTTATAAAAGTTGATTTTCAACCAATTGTTCCTATGGCAGCTATATGATATATGGAACCGATTTTAACCAAAGCTGGTCAGAATGTAGAAAACCAACATTAATGCATATTCTATCAGTTTGGTTAGGATGTCTTTAAAAAAAACAAAAAACTTTTTCATACTAAAGCTCGATTTTCTACCGATCGGTCAACTATATGACAACTATATGATATAGTATATTTGATTTGAAAGAACTTCAGCCAGGATGAACAAAACCAAGTTAAATGCATATTCTATCAGATTGGTTAACATGTCTCAAAAAACAAAACACTTTTTCATACCAAAACTTCATTTTCGATGTATCGTTCCCATGGCAGCTATATGATATAGTGGTCCGATTCAAAAATAAAAACAACTTGATCTGCCTATGGTATCCATACAAAGTTTGAAGTCTCTAGCATTTATGGTTTCTGAGATCGACGCGTTCAAACAGACGGAGGGACGGACAGACAGACGGACATGGCTTAATCGACTCGGCTGTTGATCCTGATCAAGAATATATATACTTTGGGGGGTCTGCCACGCCCCCTTCTGCCTGTTACATACATTCTGCCAAACACAATACACCCTTTTTTGTCCATTTTTAATAGGCTCAGGGTATAACAAGTCAGATGACTCTGTCTATGCCACGGGGACGCAGCTCGACAGACACACAGACCCGAGCCAAAATCAGAATATATAATCTCTTTTCTCAAGCGAGAGATCAAAATTATTCTCAGTATCAGTCAGACTAAGGTGAGTTTATAATAAGGTGCCTCCGCGCTAATGACTAAGGCAGCAATATGTACACAAAGAATTCAAAATTTTTATTAAAAATACGCGTCGATTGATAGCTCGATCACCCAAATCCGACAACTGGTTCAAAAGATAAATAAATTTGAAACTTTTAGCGGGCTTCTCAAAATGATATGAAAAGTCAGTTTGTTTGTTTGTTGGTATAAAAGCGCGAAAAAGCTTAGGTTTGATGATGGGGATTTTATCCTCTATGAAAATCTATAAATGTTTGTTATACGACTTTTTGAAAAAACCGCTAGTTTATCGGGAAAACGCTATATCCCGCTAAAACTAACAGTTTTCTAACAGTTTTCAAGCCGTACAAGCTACAGATATATCCCATAAATCGTTAGAAAGTTAAGTTCGAGGGCTTTTAGGCGTACACGTAAACTTTTTTTCTAAAGCGCTCATGTCAATTTTTAAAGGTGAAAAAAATGTTTTTTTTCTTACATTTAGTCTTTACATTTTTGAAATATTGGAGTTCAACATCTTTATCAAATTTCAATATGTTATAGTCAATGAAATTCCCCGTTTTTTTGATGTATCACACATCTCTCTAAAAATTCGCTTTCTTAAGATATTAACAAATAAGTGTATATGTACATATTACAAAGAGTTGAAATATGTCAGCAGCAATAACGTGACATAGCTTTTCCGTGTTAAGGTAACACTTAGAGCGAAACGACCGCGGAATCAAAAACTCCATACAAAATAAACGGTAAAATAAAATTTTACGATTTGCAGTTTGATATTTGGTTCACACTTCTCGCTACTTAACGCTACATATCGGCATAACGTTGTGTTAACTATAACATGGAACTGTTAAGAGCACAACAAGAAAGCGTTGTTTTCATGATTTTGGAAAAGTGGATGAGGTGCAGCTTATAAATGCCGATAAAATAAAGAACGCTGATATGAATAAATATAAAAAAAATAAAATAAAACTTTCTTCAATGATAATATTAATTAAATAAAATTAAATATATGCAATAAGCATGCATAACTATGAAACTACATGAATACAAATAACAAACATAATTAATTTAACGCTTCATTTTTGTCATTTTGTTTTGCTTATGAACAGCTGATTTGGCTTAACAGGTCTCAATAAAAGCGCACGGTATGAACAACTTTTTTATTTTATGAGATATTATAACCAAACTTATAGTCTTATACATCCATAACGAAGTTGGTTCGGACCACTATATTATATAGCTGTCGTAGGATTGATCGGGTGAAAATCAAGTTTTAGTACACTCAGAAAAATATGCCATCCTAAAACTAGGTACGACCGTGCTTGAATTTATACCGTTTCGTTCTTAAAACTTTGAGTTATAGTTAGTTTAAGATATGTTTGTACTTAGTTTAGTTTTTTTCAAGATTGAAAGGAAGTTAAAAATAAGATCGTTTAGTACTTTAAACAAGTACGTTTTGGGATATTTCTTTTTCATTGTCGCACTTTAGAATTCTCAACTGGTTCTAGCTACGCAAATATGACGTTAAGGTTGGATGGCTGGTAAAATCAGCACCTATTTCGAAAGGTCGCTTACCATAAAATACACCATTATTAAATGGTATTTCATTTTGGTATTTTGAATAATTTTAGTACACATACATGTACATGCCTGCATGTTTTAAGATTAAAGTTAAAGAACTTAGACGGCTTTTGAGATCGTTTGTACTTGAAAATTGCCTGTTTAAGTACGGAAATCTTGATTTTTTTTCTAAGTGTATGAAAAACTTTATTGTTTTAGTAGACATCATAACCAAAATTATAGAATATGCATTTAAGTTAGTCTTAGTCTAGGGATTAGATGAAAATTGAACAGTTGCTCGATAAAAACTTCAGCGTGAGCCTAAGTAGCAAAGGGGACTGGACTTTATTATTAAAAAATTTGTATATTAAACGTTATTTGTTCGTCACAAAATTGGATATCAGAAATTTTGGGGCTTGAATATACTTTCGTCACTAGACTTTTACCTTGTGTAAAGGTTTTTTTTTGTGTTATAGGACATACTATAACTTCTATGGGTTGGAAACGGTTTCTCGCTAAACAAGCGGTTTCTTTTCAAAAAATCGTGGAACAAACATTTTTAGATTTTAGGAAAGGAATTTATTCCATCACTACATCTAAGCGTTTTTAGCGCTTTGATACAAACAGACAAACAAACTGATTTTTCATCTCATTTTAATGTGTCCACTAAAAATTTCAAATTTAATTATCTTTTGAACGAGTGTCGGATTTGGGTGATCGAGGTATCAATTGACTCTTTTTAGACCCCGTACCAAAAAAAAAGTACAGGGGTCTATTGGGTTTGTTTTAACGAATATGTGCGTAACAGGCAGAAGGAGGCGTGGCAGACCCTATAAAGTATATATATTCTTGATCAGCATCAACAGCCGAGTCGATATAGCAATGTCCGTCTGTCTGTCCGTCTGTATGAGCGCCTAGATCTCAGAGACTATAAGAGATAGAGACACCAAACTTGGTATGTAGGTTCCTCAATATTGCAAGCAGATCAAGTTTGTTTTAAAATTTGGCCACGACACCTTTATCGCCCATAAATCGAAAAAAAAAATTTCATATCCAAATTATAAGAACAATTTAAAAGCTAGTGACACCAAATTGGTATGTAGATTCCTCTATCTTGCAGGCAGGTCAAGTTTGTTTCTTTTTTGAATCGGACCACTATATCATATAGCGCCCATAGGAACAATCGGTCGAAAATCAAGTTTTAGTATAAAAAACTTTTTTGTTTTATGAGATATCTAAAGCAAACTGATACAATAGGCATTTGACTTGGTTTTATAAATCCTGTCCAAAGTTGGTTCAAATCGGACCACTATATCATATAGCTGTCATAGGACCGATCGGGCGAAAATCAGGTTTTAGTATGAAAAACTTTTTTGTTTTATGAGATATCGTAACCAAAATGAATGAATATGCATAACAATTGGTTTTATATATCCTTTCCAAAGTTGGTTCAATTCGGACCACTATATATTATAGCTATTTCGACCGATCGGGCGAAAATCAAGTCTTAGTATGAAAATCATTTATTTTTAAGAGACATTGTAACCAATATGATAGAATATGCAGGCCGACTAGTTTTTGATAAGAATTAAAAAAAAAAAAAGAATGTTACCAAAAGGCCCCAACGGCCCCATTATCTGCAATCATTTAAATTTTTCCCTCCCCTATCTCATAAACCAGGTGAGTTAGCAAAAGTTTTAGTACGGTTCTTTGAAAGTTAGGAATAAACCTTTCGATCGGTATATAACTCGATAACTTGATCAGACAGTCGAAGCAAATTTTAATTGTTAGCTGTATTTATTGCTAGTTGCCTTTCGCACCCTTCGTGCTACTTTCGTCAATAGCGCGAACTGCAGTCCGCAGTGATTCCTAAGTTTGGAGAGGATTATTTTCAATAAATAAAATTACGTACCTTCTCAGCAAATCTAGCATATTTTCCTTCTTCCGATATGAAATCACTAGAGCATCGTTTTAAGTGCGCAATTAAATATTTTCGGATTGATTTTGTGGATGGCAGAATAACACTACAGGCAACAGATAACAAAGCCCAATGTCTCAGATTTACTCTCGAGTTAGCATCTGGATGATCTGTTGTTTGCTTTATGAGTTGCAGATATAGTTCATTAAGCAGAGAGTCCTTTCTCATACATTTATCCAATATAGATTGAACAATTCGAATATGTTCATCTTCAGCTCTGTTAACTGCTTCACCTGTAAATAATTTTTTAATTTTTGTGTATAAGAAGCGATTTTATGTAAAAAAAAAAATATATATAACGTAAGCATTAATATTTTCACAACTTGCAAAAAAGGTTTTTTAAACAAACGTAGCCCGAATCGTCCTGAGCAACTTTTTTTCGAGTTTCTTCAAGAAACTTTCAGGACTGATAAATTTGAGTTCGCTGAATTCGAAAAATACACTCTTTTTGTTCGTCCTTGTCAGGATATTCGACAGGACAATTTTTTCGGAAATAACAGGGTACAGGTCTTTTTAATACTACAAAATACGAATATTTTCGAAAAAGTCTAAATTTTGTTTTTTTGAGCGTAAAAAAATATGGCCGTTCGCTTGCATCACAGGGGAATAACGTACGCGACTTTTAACGATAAGTTTTGTCATTTCTTGCTTCTAAAGTACTTTTTGAATTGGTAATCACTTATATAACTATAAATATGCAATTTACTTAAATTTAAGTGTCTATTATTTATAAAATATATTAATTTATAAGCTTTTTTAAATGAACAATTGCTTGAGTTGATAGATTCTGTAGAAGAGATAATAAGTTTACCAGCTTTAATAGTGATGGGACTCCGATTATGTTGTCGACAACAGTCAATCTAGAAACCCAAACTATTCCGAAACCATTAGAAAATTATTGAAAATGATAATTCCGATGCATTTCTTTAAGATTTAAGCCTCTCATTCAATGCTTCCCAAGACATTCAGGCGACATTTTCACCTAAAGTGTCGCCCTCTCCGGGTATCGTAAACTTATTCAATGCTCCATCACCTTCTGCAGCTGATTATATTACTTTGACAACAGATTCTTCCCAAGTCATCGTGTCTTCATTGCTAGTTGGATCTGGTTGGAAAGGTAGACCACCTCGCAATGCAGTTCCTAAAAAAAGAGCTGATTACGTTGCTCCTTTTACATCCAAAATCTCTAATTTAAATGTTGTTGCTCCTCGTAAGCAAGTATTTGTGTCTATGTTATTCTCGGACACTACTTGTGAATCTGTAGCGGCATACATTTCTAGAAAAACTTTTTGTAATGTTTCAATTATTTTGCCACGCCCAGTGAAATTGCATCTTTTAAAATAAGTTTCCCTCAAGACTCATTTATTTACTAATTTCGCTCTCAAATTGATTGGTCTTTTTTAAGCTCGTACCACAATGTTAACTTCGCAGCTTCTGCTTTTTATGAGTAAGTCTTTTCAGTTTTTGATAGTTATGTCCCTAAGGTATCTCAAACTGGTTCATCCAGGGGTTCGTTATGGTTTACTCCTCGGTTAGCCCAACTTAAGAATTTAAAATCCCGCCTATTTAAGAAGTTTAAGAATTCACAGACTCAGTTCAATTTTTTTTGAATATTCAATTGCTCGTTCAAACTTTCTTACTTTGAATGCATCATTTTATAATGCATATCTGACCAGATGTAAAATTAATTTTCGTCGTGATCCGAAATTATTTACCAAATTCGTTAATTTAAATAAATAATTATTATTTAATAATAATAAATCTGACAATGATGGACATATTGCCGATCTGTTTGCATCCTTTTTTCATTCCCCTCCCTTTGCCGACTCATTCTTTTATCCCTACCCACTAATGCAGTATTATTGTATTGTATTATGCCTGCAGTAATTGACCACGATTGCCTCCTTTCCTTTTTAAAATCTCTTAAAAATTCATATTCATCTGATCCGGATAATATTCCAAGCGCTGTCCTGAAGCGGTGCGCTGACTCTCTTTTTCTCTCTTTTCGAAAAGATTAGAGCCTCCCAACTGCAACATTTCTATTATCCGATATTAACTGAATTCCGGCATAGTTTTGTCAGGCGGCGCTCGGTTTCGACCAATCTTTTCGTATTTTCTACCATTGTTAACTCGGGACTTTAGCAAGGCATTTGATTCTGTCAAACACTCTCTCCTTCTTCATAACTTATATCATCTTGGTTTTACACTTATATTTACTCAATGGATTAGAGCTTGTCTTATACGAGGGTGGGCTGATAAATAGTTGGCCTACCAAAGAAAACACGGTTTTTTTTTATTTTTCTTTTTTATTTTTCAACATAATCTCCTTTAAGACGTATGCACTTAGTCCAACGGTCCTCCAATTTTTTTATACCTTCCATAAAATATGACTGGTCCAGGTCCTCAAAATAGGCGTTTGTTTCACAGATCACCTGTTCATTCGACTGAAATTTCTTTCCACCAAGCCATTTCTTTAAGTTTGGAAATAGATAATAGTCACATGGTGCTAAATCTGGAGAATAGGGGGGATGTGGAAGAATTTCATAGTGTAGTTCACACAATTTCATCATGGCAACAACGCTCTTGTGAGCCGGAGCGTTGTCCTGGTGAAACAGAACTTTTTTCTTTGCCATGTGCGGCCTTTTTTTCTTTAGTTCTGAATCGAACTGTCCCAAAAGGTTAGAATAGTATTCTCCATTAATTGTTCTGCCTTTTTCTAGATAATCCACATGAATTACGCCTCGGGCATCCCAGAAAACCGTTGCCATTACCTTGTTGGCCGACAAACCAATCTTTGCCTTTTTCGGCGCCGTTTCTCCGGTTGAAATCCACTGCTTTGACTGTTCCTTGCTTTCTGGTGTATGGTGATGTATCCAAGTTTCGTGGACAGTCACAAAACGACGCAAAAATTCATTCTTATTTGCGTTTAACAATGCCAAACTCTCCTTCGCAATGACCAAGCGGTTGCGTTTGTGTTCCGCTGAGAGCAATCGCAACACCCACCTTGACGAAAGCTTACTCATATTTAAATATTCGTGTAAGACGTTTCCAACACGTTCACGAGAAATGTTTAGGGCCTTAGCAATCTCTCTCAGCTTTATTCGGCGATCATCCAATATCATTCCGTGGACTTTATCTACCATTTCTGGGGTTGTCACCTCTCTGGGACGTCCCGGACGGTCCTCGTCAAAAATGCTTGTCCGCCCGCGCCTATACTCAGCAGTCCAATATTTAATGGTCGAAATCGATGAAGCTGATTCCCCATAAACTTCGATTAACTCATTTTATATATCATCGTTGGATTTCTTTTTTAAAAACAGAAATCTAATGACAGCTCGATATTCTATTTTACTCATTTTGGGGACAATGCAAAAGTGACCATGCTAAAACTCCCGCCAAAATTACCAGTGTTGAGAAAAACGCCTAAAACTTTTTCAGCAATCAGCCGATAGAAAACACTGATCGAATAAAATATTTATGGGTTGTTTAAGATGTTTTTTTTTGGTAAGGCCGATTACTTATCAGCCCGCCCTCGTAAATAGATCTCAGCGAGTGCGATTTAAATTGTCGTACTCTAAGTCCTTTTTTTGTTACATCTGGTGTCCCTCAAGGAAGTCATCTTTGACCCTTACTATTTTACCTTTATATAAATGACCTGTCACTCGCATTAGCACACTCTCGTGCCTTAATGTATGTAGACGACGTCAAACTTTGCTTATCCTTTAACGATCCTTTTTCTCCTATCCTTTTGCAATCTGATTTAGTCTCCCTTAATAATTGGGGTTTCATCAATTGTTTACCTCTTAATATCTCCAAATGCAACGTCATGAGCTTTAAACGTGGCAAGCCTTATTTATTTGATAACTCAATTGATGACAAATCATTAAAGCGTTTGTTTAGAGTTGTAGACCTGGGCATTATTTTTGAGCCTAATTTATGTTTTAGTGTTTCATCTAAAGCATCCGGCGTCCTTGGGTATATCAAGAGATGGTCTAAAGAGTTCGACGATCCCTATACAACTTAGCAACTCTTTATTTCGCTTCTCCGGCCCATTCTTGAATGTGCTTCTTGTATTTGATATTCTCAGTACCAACGATACCAGGATATAACTGAATCCGTCCAAAAGCAGATTCTTATATTTGCCCTTCGAGGCCTAAATTGGGACCCTGATAGACATCTTCCACCTTATGAGGATAGACTTCGTATGATAGACTTACCTTCCTTAAAACAGCGCAGAGTTTGGCTATTTTATCAGGTGAGATCGACTCCAACTATTTGTTAGCATAGTCAATCTTAATATTCCATCCCGCCCTTCTAGACATTTTTTTCCCCTTCAACTCTACGTTTGCTCAACAAATTACTCCGAACATGAAGCCTTCCCAACAATTTGCAAAAACTATAATAAACTCTTTCACATATTCTCTTTCGACTCTAACGCCGATCTTTTGAGAAATTCCGTAATAAGTTGTTCACATCCATAATTTGTATAACTTTTACCCCTATTATGAGTTTAATTTTAAGTACCTGTAAAAAGTTAATTCCCTAATGGGACGGGGGTCAGGAATTAATGTTGTTCAACAAACGAAAAAAAATATAAAATAAAATAACATTTTTCGTAAAAAAATTTCTAAAAATTAATTACCGCTTTCCCCAGATTTGGTCGAAAAAGCCAGATTTTGCAGAGAAAGCTAGATTTGGCGGACAAATTACAGATTCGGCGAAAAATAAACCTAATCTTTGGTTGATATATCTTTAAAAAGAAAAAAATTGCTTCAATGACAGCTGTAGGATATCGTTATCCTATTTTGACAAAAATTTGACAGAATGCAACAGGCAGTCCCAAATACATAATCTGCGAGTTTGGCTGCTTTAACTTAAGAAACAAAATCGTTTTTTGTATTAAAGGTTAATTTGAACCCGATTGTTCCTATGACAGCTATTTGATATAGTCATCTAATTTAGTAATGTAAAAAAACATCGAATTTTATTTAACGATGTTTCGCGATGTTTTTGCAAAAACATCGGTCGTAACGATTAAGACTGCTATAAAAGCCAAACATACAATAAATATGATTGCTTCGGAAGCACTAATTGTTATAATTATATGTCGGAGATTGTATTACGCGGTATTGGATTAGCCATGTCCACGTACTGTGTGGTAGTGAGATTTGCTGTTCGTTATATCAGCCCTGGTTTAGTGGGACTCAGTGTTTATGAACTGGAGTCGAGTGTGGCTCCGTATGCATTGCTAGTGTTGGAAAAGGAACGAACGGTCAAATGACAGTCGAAGTGTTGACAAACGTTCTCTTAAGAAAAACGAACAGGAAGCTAGCAACACGGCTGCGGAGACTCGCTGCACTAACCGAAGAATAATTAAAACATCAAAGCTCAATTACACAAAACAATGGCTGGTAATAACCAAGACGATGTCATCCTGACTGAAGGAGATAATATTTCCCCGACATCAGAAGTGGGATCTGCCCTCCCTAATGATCCTGGCAATGAAACCTACCTAACATCGTTAAAAGCTCAAAACCGCAATCTGCTGGAAATGATCAAGAATATGCAGACACCAAGAGCGCCGGCAGCGGACGGGAAGGCATTAAACGTAACCTTGCCGAAATTTAATCCCGACGGTGCTGGGGCGGACGCTTCAGCTTGGTGTACAACCGTCGACCTCATTTTTGCGGACAACGTGCTCGAAGGTAGCGGCCTTGTTATATCGTTGAGCAAGGCACTGGAAGGCAGCGCATCACAGTGGCTTTCCCAAATATGCTTTGCCGGCATTACTTGGGCACAGTTCAAGGAGCTGTTTATTCAACGCTTTGTCGGCATTGAGACGTCTGCTGCCATTCTACTGAATGTGCTGAATGGTCGTCCAAAACCTGGAGAAGGCTTCGCTGCGTATGGCAGCCGAAATGTCACCCTGCTAATGTCCAAGTGGAAAACTATGGATCTGGAGGAAGTCGCCGTGTCTGTAGCGGTGGCTCACTTGGCGCAAATAGATGACAAGCTGCTGCGCGGGGTATTTACGACCATTGTGAAGACTCGGAACGAGCTACAACAACAGCTACAAGCACACGCCTTCAAAAAGCATAACTCAGACGATAATGCAGGACTGGAACGCAAGAAGTCAAAATTTACGGCACAGGTGAAGTGCAACTATTGTGGAAGAACTGGCCATAAATATGCCGAATGTCGTGCTAGACTGGAGAAGGAGCAGAACAAAGGAAGGCTCAAAACGGAAGCAGCACGTCTGGAGCGAGAGATCGGTCAAACGTCAAGTGCTTCAAGTGTGACGACATTTCGGACATTTCGCATCCGCATGTCCTAAAGGTCGAACAAGTGGAAACAACAAAACCTATGAGAAGCGTGTACAATTGATCTGTCCGGTGAGTCTGTTCCATTTTTTTTTGACTCTGGAGCTGAATGTTCTCTGGTCAAGGAAAGTGTCGCTGATAAATTTAAAGGAAAAAGACTCCACAATATTGCCAGGTTGAGAGGGTAATGAGTACACTCAAAAATTTGTTGACTGCTGTTGAAACAAGCTCTAGATCCTGGCAGGATGCGTTGGGGGAGGTGCAGTTGGCACTTAATTGTACGCTTAATCGGGTTACCAAAGCAAGCCCATTAGAACTTTTAATTGGTAAAGTGGGTCGTCCGTTGGGGTTGATCCCAATTAGCAACGAAGAAACCGAAATTGATCGGTCAGTATTGAGAGAGCAAGCAGCTAAAACATGCAAAATGCCAGCGTGTACGAGAAAAAACGATTTGATGAAAATAAAGCTAAGGTAATTAGATTCAATGTGGGCGACTATGTATTGCTAAAAAACAGCGAAAGGCAGCAAACAAAACTAGATCCAAAATTTAGAGGCCCGTTTTTGATTACAGAGGTTTTGGACGGAGACCGATACATGTTAAAATCCACGAAAAACAATAGACATTATAAGTATCCACATGAAAGTTTGCGTAAGATGCCAGATGTTGAGATGCCAGAAGAGCTGGATATTGACAGAGAAGACTTAAGTTTGTCGAATGAGATTGTTGAATCAGACGAGGACAATCGTGAAGCCATTGTGTATGGTGATGGACGAGGTTGATCGTGAAGCTGTTGTGTACGGCGATGGACGAGGTTGATCGTGAAGCTGTTGTGTACGGCGATGGACGAGGTTGATCGTGAAGCTGTTGTGTACGGCGATGGACGGGGTTGGTCGTGAAACTGTTGTGTACGGTGATGGACGAGAAGTAGTTGTGTTTTCATTTAGTATGACAAAGTTCGAGCGATATGTTTGCTATAAGTTCCGTGAAGAAGTTTTAAATGCCAGCACAAGTGCAAGTTTTCAATTGACATGGTGTGCGGGGCATCGAATGAAATAAAGTAGTTGATAAAAAAAAAGTTAAGAAAAGAAGATTGAATTTGATATCATGGTTGTGTACCTTGATTTAAGAGTTGATATAAGACAGTTTAAGTAACGCAATGTAATTTGGTCGATCTAATCAAACACGGATAAATATTTTGTTTGAAATAATTTATAAAGAGAATGTGAAACTAGAGATTGTGTTTATGATCTAAGATGTTGAATCAAAATTATAATAAAGGAAATCAGACAAAGAAATGAGTTTTCTGTGGACACGAGGACGTGTGAATGTCAGAACGGCCGTGTCGGAGATTGTATTACGCGGTATTGGATTAGCCATGTCCACGTACTGTGTGGTAGTGAGATTTGCTGTTCGTTATATCAGCCCTGGTTTAGTGGGACTCAGTGTTTATGAACTGGAGTCGAGTGTGGCTCCGTATGCATTGCTAGTGTTGGAAAAGGAACGAACGGTCAAATGACAGTCGAAGTGTTGACAAACGTTCTCTTAAGAAAAACGAACAGGAAGCTAGCAACACGGCTGCGGAGACTCGCTGCACTAACCGAAGAATAATTAAAACATCAAAGCTCAATTACACAAAACAATGGCTGGTAATAACCAAGACGATGTCATCCTGACTGAAGGAGATAATATTTCCCCGACATATATTTTAAAACATTGTTAATCAAAAATGTGGAACAATGGAATTTAATCAACGGAATTTATTGTGATTAAGGCTGCAAACCGGTTCTGAACCGAACCTCGCTAAGATGGTTCGGTTCGGGCTTTTGAGCAATCCGAGCCGAATCATGAGCCGAACCTTTGATATTAAATACTCCGTGAACCCAAACCAATTTCTTAAATAAAAGATTCGGTTCGTAATAAAAATAATTACATACTGTTTGTTAGTGAAGTAAATATACATCGTAATATCGACAATTTTACTTTCGCGAAAGCGGATATAAACGATTATCGTAATCTGTCAAGTTGATTATATCGATTTCTATGAAAACAAAACAACCAACTGGAGTTTGTGTTCATCGTAGTTTATTTGCAGAAACTTTCCTTGGAATTTAGTGCTAATCGAGAAGTGAAGTGATCTCAATTGCGCGGAAACAAAACAAGTTCACTTACATAAATCATTTAAACATAATAATAATAAAATAATAAGTCGTCTTTAAACAAATTTTGACTTTTATAAAATTAGGTTTGAACCCAAACCTTGGGTTAAGGAGGTATATAAACCGTATTGTGACATAATTTGGTTAGGGTGTAACGGGCAGCCCCAAATAAATACATGAGTATGGTTGATATAACTTAAGAAATAAAAATGATATAGCCACCCGATTTTGGTCAGTATGTAACAGGCAGTCCCACATGTATATTCTTTGACTTTGGTTGAGATAGCTCTAAAAGTAAAGTAAAGTGTGAACTTTGACCCCGAATTCGACCACCCTGCAATTCGAGTCTCGCAAAACGCCGTCTTATTGCACCATAAAATTATCTCAGCTATGTTGTGTGAAAATTTCAGCCTCCTAGGTCTTATGGTTTGCTTGTTCAATGATCAGTGAGAAAGTCAGTCAGTCAGGTCAAACTATTGTACAGGGTAGGCCATTTAAAGCTGACCCATGTGGTTTTGAAAAATGACATAGTTAAAACAAAAATGTTCTTCTCTGCTTAAAAATGTATTTAGTTTGGTTCAAGGAGATTTGCTCTAGCTAATATTTAAGATGGATACCGCGTAAATGAACACCCTTGCTTTAAAAAAAAAAAAGAATTCTTTGTTCAGTATTTTCCATGACATTGACCAATATTTCAGACGATATGTCAGCTATTTCAAATCGAATGTTAACTTTCAGTTGAGTATTCCTTTGATTTCAAATAACCCCACAAATAAAAGTGTGGTAACGTCAAATCTGCTAATTCCGGTGGCCAGTCAAAATCACCACTTTTTCGAAGTCAACCGCTCCACTATGGTCCGGATGACGATTCTTTTAAAATAAAGTCATTTTATAAACATGTTCAAAGTACCAATTTTTTGATGGCGATACATTTAAAATACATCCAGCTCAAATGTTGCATAACTAAAATTTTAATATTTTCCAACACTGTTTAGCAATCAGCTGTGAAACAGAGTTGATTTGAACAAAGTGCACATGAAACGGATATTCTAATTTGTAAGGCTTATTTGAATTGTCTTACAGCACTAATTCAAAAGCTTTTTTAGGAAAATTTATCATGGATTATATTTATTGTGGCTTGTACTTTGTGTTTATATATCTGCGTTGTTTATAATCAACGTGCTATTGGTTGTTATTTGTAATTTAAAAACTTGCTTCAAAAAAAATTTTTCAATAAAATTTTATCTTTGAAAAGAAATAACTAATTTTGTCAGCAATGTGACTTTATGCATTTTGAAGATTGATCAATTCTAAAATTGTACTGTTTAGCTCAAGTTGCGCATTTTGGCGCATTTCTCAAAATTTCACTTTATTGCAGCTAACCTCACGTTATAAAATGCGTAGTCGTTTAAAGTGTGGCGACAACACATGAGACAAAATTACCAAAATTATGATTTTTTGGCTTATTTTATTGTGCGCATTGGCGAAAATTACAAAAACTTGTGTTTACGAATTGAATAAATGTTAAATTTTTACAATCGACAAAAAATAGAAGTTTCCTGTTTCATACAAAAAGTCAGTTAACGACCGATTTTTATAACGTGAACATTATGATAATAAAAAGTATAGGATTCTGATCTTGATATCTGATAGCCATAACGTGAGGAGCATTATATCACATATATACGTTCAGTTTGGTCAGATATTTCGGAAAAAGCATGGTTTTTGTACAAAAGGTGACTTTTCAACCTATTATTCCTATTATTTCTATATGATATATTTGTCCGATTTAGATCAAATTTTACCAACACGTTAAGGGCATAGTAACACGCCTATCCTGCAAATTTAGTGCTGTTAGCTTGAAAAACAAATTTGCATATCGCAGAATCCAAAATAAAGGCGGCACCACGACCACTTTTGTAGGCCATTTGCGTACTTATATCATAGGCCTAATGCAAAAAACTAGGCCAAAAAACATTATTCGTTCTCGAGTTATTAATTTATTCCTAAAAAATCGTCATCCGGACCATTGTGCGCCCGTGGAACAATGGTTTCAATAAAATGATTGTTTCTTTAGCTAAATGGCATGTCCAGTTGATCCAAGAAGTTATTCATGTCATTTTAGCTGTGACTTATGCGTCGGAGAGGCGTGCGAGCTATGCCTAACTGCTGAGAGTGGAGACAACTGGTTGTCGTTGAAGTCTTCTCAATACTGGCTCGACCGGTCTCAATGATTTCATCGGAGCGTCTTGTTCGTTGTCCAGATGCATGACTGGCATTACTAAGATTACCGGTGCTTACAACTTTTGCCTATAAACCCTTAATTGGGCTCCTAACTGGAGCATTTTTCCCTCTCAGAATCAACAGCCGATTCGATGTATGTTTGTCAGTCTGTTCGTATGAACTTAAAGATCTTAGAGAAGGTAAGAGTTAGGCCTACATTTGGAATGTAGACTCCCTACAATTTAAGGCAGACCAAGTAAATAATAAAATTTTTCTACGCCCACTGTGGGGGCGTATTAATAAAACTTGATGTCAATACTGGCAAGAGTCTGCTTATGTCTCATACATCCTAAACAAGTTTGTTTAAATCGGTCCACTATATCATACAGCTGCCATACGTAAAGAAAAACTTCTTTGTTCATCTAGCCTCAACTGCATCACCGCGATCGAACCGAGCCGGGGCAACGCTCCCTAGTGGAAAAAAAAACTTCCCAAGTGAAAACATGTTTTTAAATCATTTTAAATTCAATTCACAAATTATCACTCAAACTGCAGTGGTTTTATTATGGCTTATAGCAAAATGCATTTTGCCGACCTCGAAATATTTTTGAGTTTTAAATGAAGCTCCATTATAATAATTCCAAGCATATTATTCCATTATAATAATATGCCCAGCCGATTTTCCACCATAGATTTTATTGTTAAATTTTTTAACGGAAGCTTAATTAATCCAATTGTATATAACCAGGAAGGAGAAAAAACATTATTAATTTTCTTATTTAAAAAATGTATATAAGTCTGTGAAAGTATAATGCTCTTAAAGATCGGCTGAGAGATTTTCAAGGGGGGCAGTGGCTACCCCCTTGCCCATACCTGCGTACGCCCTTGATAAAAGTTATAAACAGCGTTGATGGGAAATTAAATTATAACTATCTAATTAATTAAAATACATTATTTGTAATTGAAAAACCGCTGCTGTAGTTGATAACATTGATAACAAAGAAAACTTTCTATAAACATTTCATGTATTTCGATAAGAAAATCTGACGGGAACAGAAAAATAGCACAAAGTAGCAGTCTTTTTTTTTTTGATACATGCTCAGGTATTATGATTTGGTATCATGATACGTTATCAGTCCCGTTCACCAGAAGTATCAGAGGTTTAAAAAAAATTATCAGGGAGCAAACGTGCCTGGTGAATGCGACAATTGTGACTTTGTTTTTTTTGAAAACTCTGTATCATGAATGGATAATACGATATAAAAGCAATATCTGTTAAAAAAAAATCAATTTATTTTGGAGGTCGTTCTGAAGTGCCGCATCGACAATCAATTTTGATAAATCAGTCAAAAACTGAAAAAAAAAAATCGACAGAGTCTTTAAGATTATCAAAGAAGGTTAAAATGTCTATATTTGTGGCAGACGAGCTCTTTTGGAATGTGTGCAATATATGAAGATGGCACGTTATTTTTGGCAAGTGTTTGAACGAATTTTTAGGTTAATAAGAACATAATAATGGCGTATGGAAACCAGAAAAGGTTGAAGTGAACTGAAACTATCTGTCTGGACTGAAACTATATGGAATCTGTCATAAAATAAAGTGTTTTGATTATGTAAGATTTTTACTGTTGGCTAGTGTTATTAATAAAACAAGTAAGACTTACCAGATGTTCCAAGGCCAGAAAATTGAAGAATCGAGTCAAATATTTGAATCATTATGGCTTCATCTTGATCAGAGAGTGAACCGAGGCATGATGCTATTTGTTGTTTACTAAACGCCCAAAACGAATGAGAAAATCCTTTGTATGTTTCCCCATGGTCTTGAGGACTACTCCTTTGTTCTGTTCTTAATTTATCCATTCGATGCTTTGACAGACGTCTTAAAGTGTTTCTTAGAAATCCTCCCGATTCTTGGGGTTTTCGAACTACACTCAGATCAATTAATTGCCTTCGACATATAATAATATTTTGATATAGTCGCGTTCTATCTTCAGTTGTAATTCCTTTTCCTCGTTTGGAGCAATCAAAGTTGTTCAATATCCAATTTGACAGTAAAGGATAGTATGAAATGATTAAGGAGCCAATTTCATTCTTTTGTACCGTCTCAAAGACAAAACACTTCTGTAAGTCCAACAAAAAGCTTTTATCTTTTATTGGCTTAGATATTTGATGAGAGCTTCGATTTAGTGATAGAGTAATAAAACTATCACTTGGATGTATCATAATTGATTCTATGTCTGAGAACTTAAACTGATATATAATAAACTTATCTTCAGGTTGAATAAATAGAATTCCATCACAATTAATTCCTAAAATAATGTTATTAACAAAATTCCAATACCCTTTGTAAATAACATTAAACATTGTCGTTCCATAAAGTGGGTATTGCATAACGCAACTTAAGTACAGAACTTTAGCAGTCATTTCATTTCTCGATGATCCGTATTGCCGATGCGCCTGAGCAAGAATTGGAATCCAAAATTGTTGTTCTCTTGTTTTAGATATTCGGCTTGGTAAAAAGCTATTAATGTCACAATAATATTCGGGCTTAGGTTGATTAGATGGATCTCCTAATGCTACTTGAGCTTGCAGGCCAGCGAGTTGAAGAGCAACCTTTTCACTGACAGGAAAATCATCACACTGAAAAACATTCAAAATTTAAACTCATTAATTAAGCAAATTGAAATTATTATTTTTTTAATGAAGGAGAAGCAGTAACTGATAATAATCTTTTTCTTTAATTTAATGTTTTTGAATGACATATCTCCGCTGCTTATCTCTGAGATCAAGGTGTTCATACAGACGGACAGACAAAATGAACAAGCATCTGAGCATCGCAGCGCAGTGTATATAATTACATTGCGCTTATGAACGTATGCACACCAAAGCGGAGCGAATTCGTTTCGACGGCGAATGTGCAACGTTTTTTTCCAGAACCGCGCATGCAGCGTTTTTTCCGCTTGCCGCCAAGAACGATAAAATTAGATTGCGCAGAAATTTGCTCATGTTCTGCGCTGATGACGTCACATGTGATGCATGTGTTGAATTTTTGCCTTGTTTACATGTTAAATTACTATACTTTGGCTTTTAATACAATATAATTATAATAATATAATACGAGAAGCAGTTTTTAACTTAAAATCATTCACTTTTATTGAAAAATATTTATTAAAAATCATCACATGTGACGTTTATGCGTTTAGCTGTTTATGCGCAATGTCTTTTTTCATGGCTGTCATTTGACGAAGACATTTTTGCGAATAAAGAAACCGCGAATAAATTCGCCGCGGTGTGAACACACTTGCGATTTTGGCGCGGAAAACATCACGCGGTTTACTCGCGCCGCTGCCGCTGCGACTTATTCGCTCTGGTTTGGGAGATGCTTTATCTAGCCTCTGCGGGATTCGGTTAGCACTTGAAATTCTCGTACCCAGTGGGAACTTTGCTTCCTCTCTTAGTCGGGCTAATCTCTGAAATTCAAAGAGCACATGATCTGCATTTTCCGCCTGGTCTGAAGAGTTTGTGGGATGGTTCCGAAGCGGCTCAGCTAAGGCCACCAGTTAAACTGGCTGGGGGCCCGGGTTACCTACTATCTCAGTCGTGAGCTGAGGGCTCAGACAAGTGGCGACCGTCTGTTCTAAACAGCCTTACCCGGGTATGCGGATCTCTGCCCAGGCAGACCGCTCCTTTCTCCCCTTCTCGTGAGACCAAAAAGAACGAAGTACAATAATAACTATAAATATCCGTTGCACGCCTAACCTAGACAAAGAACGGGCTAATGTGGTAGACCATCCTCCACATTACCAGAAAGCGCAGTCTCAGTGAATGCGCGAGTAAGCATGGCTCCACTAACAGGCAAAAGCAGCAGCACCAAAAAAAGAAGGATGCTCTTTTGCGAGGGAAACCAGGGGAATTAGATGATTCCCTGGCCGCAACAGAGCAGGCAGCTGGCATGAGGGGTCCGTCCACCACAGCTGACCCCGCAACATCGACCCCACCCAATGGCGACGCCGGTTGTCATGTGTCAGTGGTTATCAACGCGCTGGAAGACCTAGCAGAGAATAAGGATCTGGTAGACGTAACGCTTGAGGCGATGGATGAAGAAAAGGCCATGTCATCCCAGGAGCTCGAAAAAGAACTTAACGTGGAAGAAGTAGGGGACTCCAGCACATCCCGTCTTCAGTCACTAGGGCCATTAAAGCCACTGCTTTGTCGCAAGTCATTTCCACCGGGCTAGTCCAGTGAAAAATCCACCACCCCAAAGCGGCCTCGGCCGTCCTGTCCAGGATATTACCCATCTGCACCTTGGGCTAGCCCATGTACAGGGGCCATGGGTCAACTGTGGCATAAAGGGCCTGTACACAGCTCCAAGGTAATCTGAAATCAAAGGGACCCATTACCAAGAACATGCATAGGGGTAAGAAAATGTATTAATTCTATCCTTTCAGAATTTCTATCTAGAGACTGCGTCCCAATTGCGGTGCAAGAGGGACGAACCGCCCATACAACGGTCGTGGCATCGGCGTATTTCGCAAGGGATGGAGCCTGCCCCCACCAGAGTTCGTGAGACTGGTGAAATACTGCCGACCCATAATCATCGGGTGCGATACAAATGCCAATCATTAGGTATGGCGTAGTACCGACACAAATAAACGAGGTGAGTACCTTATGGATTTTATATCACTGCGCTAGTGGCATACTAAAACTTTTTCTAACTCACCTGTGTCATGAGGTACGGGGTGTAAGTGGGAGGGACAAAATTTAAACGATTGCAGCTAATGGGGCTGTTGGGGCCTTTTGGTAACATTTTTTTTTTAATTCTAATTAAAAATACGCGTCGATTGATACCCAAATCTGATAACTGGTTCAAAAGATAAATGAATTTGAAATTTTTAGTAGACTTCTTAAAATGAAATGAAAAGTCAGTTTGTTTGTCTGCTTGTCTGTTTGCATCAAAGCGCTAAAGAAGCTTAAATGTAATGATGGGGATTTATTCCTTTATTTGTTATTTGTTCTACGACTTTTTGAAAAAACCGCTAGTTTAGCGGGAAAACGCTAAGTCCCGGTAAAATTGAAATCAACAGTTTCCAAACCATAGAAGCTACAGATATGTTCTATGTATCATTGGAAATGTGTGTTTGAGGGCTTTTAGGCGTACCTTTAAACCTTTTTTTCTAAAGTACTCAGGTAACATTTTACAGGTGAAATAAAGTGTTATATCTTACATTTTGCCGATTTTTGACAAAACGGCTCTAACGATTTCTGTTAAATTTTAATATGTTGTAATACGTACAATTTTTTTTTTTTGGTATATGAAACATAAATTTTGGTTGAGGGGCTTGGAAGATATTTCTATCGGTCGAAAATGTTTCTTGTTTCTTTGTCTGTTTATATCAAAGCGTCAAAAAAAAGCTAAGATGTGATGATTTGGATTTATTTCTATTAAAAAATCTAGAAATGTTTATTCTACAACTTTTTGAAAACACCACTAGTTAAGCGGTGAAACGAACAAAATAAAGTTTAATATAAAACTTTTAAATAAAAATATAAATTAAAAACAAACAATAAAACTTGCAAATAAAAATATAAATTAAAAAAAAAACACGAAAATTGGCATTCGGCACTGCGCCAAAATTATTTATTATGATCGTGATAGCTCACCCTTTTTGCGCTCTACGCAGGTTGCCAATTTTCGTCTTTTTTTTTTTAATTTATATATTTATTTAAAAACTTTATATTAAACTTTATTTTGTTTATCACAAAATTGGATATCAGAAATTTTGGGGCTGGAATATGCTTTCGTCACTACACTTTTACCTTGTGTAGAGGTTTTTTTTCCGTGATTAGAGTTAGAAAAACTGTAGGATTATTAAATATTATCATTAACAATGCATACAATAGAAGCTGCCCTCTGCGAATGAAATGAAAAGAAAAAGATACCCCATGGTGTAACGACAGCTTTGAGAAGGTAAGACTCACCACATGTCGCCTCTTCAACAGAGCTAACAGAGACGGAATATGGGTCTTTACCGTCAAGCACTGACCTACAATGAGGAGATCCGGAAAGCCAAACGAAAGAACTATAGAGACTTTTGTGACAGCATAGAAAGTACGTATGAGGACGCTCGGCTTCATAGAACTTTTACAAAACGGGCGTCTGAGGCGAACTTTGCAAACTTTAAGCGAAGGGACAAAACCTTCACTTGTAGCAATATTCCACAAAAAACACCTTTACACGAGGTAAAAGTCTAGGGACGAAAGCAATTTCAACCCAAAAGATTTCTGATATCCGATTGTGTGACCAAAAAAATTAAGTTTAATAAAAAAATCTTAAACTAAAATATGAATTAATTAAAAAAGAAAACACGAAAATTGGCATTCTGCACTGTGCGCAAAGAGGGTGAGCTTCTTTGTACATAAAAATTACTTTTTGCGCAGTGCCGAATGCCAATTTTCGTGTTTTCTTTTTTAAAATTATTATATTAAACTAGGGTGCTCCGCCCCCTGCTCGTTTCGCTTGCGAAATTGAAATGTGAAAAGTAAGTACGGGGTCCCCGGCACTAGAGTATGCTCGGCTGTAGCAACGCGCGCAAAGCGAGCGATAAAGTTACAATGTCAAAAGCAAAAGCAATTGCAAAAATTTCTGATATCCCAAAAAAAAAAAACTCTACACGAGGTAAAAGTCTAGTGACGAAAGCAATTTCTAGCCCCAAAATTTCTGATATCCAATTTTGTGACGAACAAAATTCAGTTTAATCTAAAAATTTTAAATAAAAATATAAATTAATAAAATAAAAGCGAAAATTGGCATTGTGCACTGTGAGTAAAAGGGTGAGCTTCTTTGTACATAAAATTACTTTTGCGCAGTGCCGAATGCCAATTTTCGATTTTATTAATTTATATTTTTATTAAAATTTTAGATTAAACTAATTTTGTTCGTCACAAAAGATATCAAATTAAAAACTTTCGTCACTAGACTTTTACCTCGTGTAGAGGTTTTTTTTGTGCGATTCTTTTCTTACATATAACCTCGTTAATGTGATTGAATTTTAGAATCAACAAATTTGTGTGGTGCATAATATTTTATAGATACAAATTGAGTGCCCGAAATTTCAGGTGGATCGGTCCTAGGACAGCTATATCATATAGTGGTCCGATTTGAACCAACTTTGGTCAGGATATATAAAACCAAGCTAAATGCATATTGTATTAGTTTGGTTAAGATTTCTCATAAAACAAAAAAGTTTTTCCCAGTAGAACTTGATTTTTGCCCGATTGGTCCTATGACAGCTATATGATATAATGGTCCGATAAGAACTAACTTCGGTCAGGATTTTTAAAACTAACCTAAATGCATATGCTATCAATTTTGTTAAAATATCTCACTAAACAAAAAAGTTTTTCATACTAAAACCTAATTTTGACCCGATCGGTCCTATGACAGCTATATGATATAGTGATCCGATTTAAACCAACTTCAAGAAAGTTGTATAAGACTAATTTAACTGCATATTCTATAAGTTTAGCTATGATATCTCATAAAACAAAAAAGTTTTTTATACTAAGACTTGATTTCGATCGGTTCTATGACAGCTATAGGATATAGTCAAAAATCGGCAAAATGTAAGCTAAAAAACTTTATTTCACCTGTAAAATGTTACCTGAGTACTTAAGAAAAAATTTTTAAAGGTACGCCTAAAAGTCCTCAAACACACCTTTCAATTTTAGCGGGATTTAGCGTTTTCCCGCTTAACTAGCGGTTTTTTCAAAAAGTCGTAGAACAAATATTTCTAGATTATCGAAAAGGAATAAATACCCATCATTACATTTAAGCTTCTTTAGCGCTTTGATGCAAACAGACAAACAGACAAACAAACTGACTTTTCATTTCATTTTGAGAAGTCCACTAAAATTTTCAAATTTATTTAGCTTTTGAACCAGTTATTGGATTTGGGTGATTGAGGTATCAATCGACGCGTATTTTTTAGAATTTAAAAAAAATAAAAAATTTTACCAAAAGACCCCAACAGCCCCATTATCTGCAATAATTTAAATTTTTGCCCTCCCACTTACACCCCCGTATCTCATGACCCAAGTTGGTTAGAAAAAGTTTTAGTTTTTATGCCATTTTGTAAGTTAAGACTAAACCTTTCGATCGGTATATAAATCGATCTGATCGGACAGTCGTAGCAAATTTTCCAACTTAGCTGTATATATAGTTAGTTGCCTTTCGCACCCTTTGTGATGCTTTCGTCACTAACGCGAACTGCCGTCCGCAGTGATAAAAGTAACGAAAATATGTGCAAGTAGGCATTTCAAATGCATTTTCTGTCATTCTAGAGCAAAGGGTCGTTATTTCTTACATTGGGTTTATTCGACAGGTTTTTAATCAGAAATGCCTTCTTTACTTTTGGTAAAGACCAGTAAAATGACATGACATCATGACATCAGACTACTACATAAAAATTTTTTATACTAAAGCTTATTGTGAACCCAATTGTTCCTATAGCAGCTATGTTTATTATATAGCAACCCGGTTTGACCAAATTGTCAAATATCGTTTAATTAAAAAAATTAAAAAAAATTAAAAAAAAATAAATAAATGGACGAAGCTACACTCAAGCATTCTCGACTTTATTTTCGCCCGATCGGTTCCATGACTGTTATAGGATATAATGGTCCGATTTGAACCAACTTCGGTAAGGATGTATATGACTAACTAAGACGCATATTCTATAAGTTTGGTTGTAATATCTCATAAAACAAAAAAGTTTTCCATACTAAGACTTGATTTTCGACCGATCGGTCCTATGACAGCTTTATGATCTAGGGGTCTGATTTGAACCAACTTTTATCAGGATATATAAAACCAAGAAAGATACATATTGTATCAGTTTGGTTATGATATCGCAAAAAACAAAAAAGTTTTTCATTCTAAGACTTGATTTTCGTCCGATCGGTCCTTTGACAGCTATATGATATAGTGGTCCGATATAGCGGTCCGAACCAACTTCAAGAAAGTTGTATAGCACTTATTTAACTGCATATTCTATAAGTTTAGCTATGATATCTCATAAAACAAAAAAGTTTTTTATACTAAGACTTGATTTTCGATCGGTTCTATGACAGCTATAGGATATAGTGGTCCGATTTGAACTAACTTCGGTAAGGATGTATTTGGAAATTTCCTTCTGAATGTCATAAGTAGCAACAAATTTATAAAACATATAACAATTTTTTGAAAAAAAAAAAAAACGAATAGTTATATTCACCTTGCCCGCTCCCTTGCAATCTGAAAATTTTGTTAAGATAACTTTAAAAACAAAAAAAATTTCATACTAAAGCTTATTTTTAACCCGATTGTTCCTATGGCAGCTATGTATATTATATGGTAACCCGATTTTGACCAAATTTTCAAATTTCGTTAAATTTAGAAAAGTAGTTATAAAACGAAATTAAAATATAAAAATAAAATCTTGCCTGGTGTGGGAAATGAACCCGCAACTTATTGGTCTAACACATCGTCCTCTGCGTTACTTAGGTACTAAACTCGCCAGCTGACCAAATAACATTTTTTGAAAGAGAAACGAATAATTGTATTCACACTGCCCGTTGCCTCTGTAATTGGACTTTGGGAAAATCGTCAGATTTGGCGGAAAAATCTAGATTTGGTAGAAAAATTTGAGACTTGGCGTGCAAAAGCAAATCTTCGAGTTTGGCTTAGATAGCTTAAAAACAAAAAAGTTCTTCATCTGCATTTGTTTCTGTTTCTTTTGCAAGCTGTCAAAAGTTAAAAAAAAGAGAGTTGTTGGTGCTGCGCATTGTCTGTCGAATAAATTCAAGCTAGTGCAAGCTGTGAAAAATATATAATTATGAAAATAAAATTTTATGTAAAGAAAATTTTGGGAAAAACTGTATGGTATACAGAAAACAAAATAAAGAATTTTGCTGTAAAAGAAAGAAAAGAAAGAGAATGAGAGGGTAAAACAAAAAACAAAGGTTCACAGAGAGAACTCGAGCCTGGCCAAATGTTCAAATAAAAAAAAATTAAATTTGCATTTTTAGCCATTTAAATTCAAGCTGGTGCAAGGAGACTAATTCATACTGCTAAATCAGTTTGTTTCAGAAAACTTACGATGTCTGAGCCAAAGCCGTTCTTGTGTCATGCGATCGATAAGGCACTCTGGAGCATTAAGTGGGAAGCATGGCTGCGCTCATTCAAAATCTGTGCTGACTCTGAGAACATAATCTCAGCGTATAAAAAGAGGAACAAGCTGTTACACTTGTGTGGCGCGAAACTACAGGCGGTAGCATATAGTTTGCCCGGCGCTCTGGTCCCATATGACAAAAAAAGTGCGAACGATGTGTTTACACCGCAGGTCGCAAAGTTGAGCGAATACTTTTCACCTCCCAGAAACTCTGTGTTCGAAAGACACCGGTATCGAACAATGATACCGGCAGAAAGCGAATGTTTTGGTGACTTTTTATTGAGACTGAGTAGCCAACTGGCAAAATACACTTTCGGGTCAACTAAGACAGAGATTGAGGAAACATGTCTTATTGACAAGATTATTGATGCTTGATTATAAGCCTCTAGAAGAAGCTACTTGAAAAAGAGTACACTCTTGAAGAAATAATTAAAACTTGCCACATCAACGAGCAAGTTGACAAACAAACAAAATCGATGGATCCGGAGTCGAATGAATATGACAGTGATAAATAAGATACCGCAATCTAAATAATATAGAGGAGCTGAATGCGAAAGTATCATTTTGGAAATAGTTTACAATGTACGGCAAGAAAAATTAAGTCTAACAGGTACTCCGAAATCGGACTCTTTTATCGCAAATGTCGAACCAAACTATGGCAATCGGACAAAAGAAGTGGCGAGCCCAAATAAAAGCGACGGCGCGCAGCGGCGTGCGGAGACATTTTCCGCAATTAAAAATCACACAAAAAAAATTCTAGTGACGAAAGCATATTCCAGCCCCAAAATTTCTGATATCCGGTTTTATGACGAAAATAATAAAGTTTAATATAAAAATTTTAGATAATAATATAAATTACTAAAAACAAAAACTCGAAAATTGACATTTTGCACTGTGCGCAAAATAAAGTGAGCTACCAGGAACATAATAATTACTTGTGCCGAATGTCAATTTTCGTTTTTTTTTATTATTAATTTATATAATTTAAGCCTCGTGTAGAGGTTTTTTTTATGGGATATCAGACATTTTTGCAATTGCATTTTTTTTGACATTATTTTATAACTATCATTAATGCAGACAGATAATAAAATATGTAAATTTATTTGTTGAATTTCTTTCATTTTATAGAAAAATGTTTTCTTTAATAATAAAGAGGACAAGGGGCCTCCGCAACATGCTCGCTTCGCTCGCAGTGAGGTGCGGCTACAGTCGAGCACGCTCGACAGAAAGATACCCTGAACCGTCAAATCTGGTCAGAATGAAGAAAATTAACATAAATTCATGCTCTATCAGTTTGGTTAAGATATCTCAAAAAACAAAAAACTGTTGTAAACTAAGACTTGATTTTTGTCCGATCGGTCCTTTGACAGCTATATAAAATAGTGGACCGATTTAAACGAACATCGGTCAGGATGTACAAATCTAAGTTTAATGCATATTCTATCAGTTTGGTTAACATATCTCAAAAAAACAAAAAGCTTTTTCATACTCAGATTTAATTTTCGATTGAGAGTCTCTATTGCAGCTTTATGATATAGTAAACCGATTATAACCAAATTTGGTCAGTATGTATAATACAAGCCCAGATGCATATTCAGTTTGGTTCTGATACCTCAACAAACAAAAAACTTTTTCATACTATAACTTCATTTTCGATGTATCGTTCCTATGGCAGCTATATGATATGGTGGTCCGATCCAAAAATAAAAACAAAACTTGATCTGCCTGTGGTATCCAGGAGCCTACATACTAAGTTTGAAATCTCGAGCCCTTATGGTCTCTGAAATCGACGCGTTCAAACAGACGGACGGACATACGGACGGCCATGGCCCAATCGACTCGGCTGTTGATCCTGATCAAAAATATATATACTTTGGGGGTCCGCCACGCCCCTTTCTGTCTGTTACATACATTTTGCCAAACACATTATACCCTTTTTCATGGGCTCAGGGTATAAAAAGAATGTATAAATTTCATATGCGATGCAGAAAGACACAACAAGTTTAGGTCAATTAAACTAGTTTAAACCCGAATTGTTAAAAAACAAAACTAAACTATCTGGCAAGACTGGCTTTTCTGCAACACAAAACAAAATTTTCTGGCAACACTGGTTATTTTTGTCGCGCAAAAGCTGTCTGCTACATAGGTTTGCTGATACGCCACTTTATTGCTGCTGTCATCTTTGAACTCTAAGTAATATGTATATATAGTAACGTAGTTATAGTAACGTAGTTATATATACAGCCAAATACAATTCATAACACTTCTCAGGAAGCTCAAATTCAAAACATATCAATCAAGAAACAGAACGGTTCGCAGGCAGATCATATAAGCCAAATGTAAACATAAAATATCTTGATAAGAGCCGCAGCCGCCGATTCAACTTATAAATAAATAATTTGCATCGAAAGCATAATTTCCCCAACATATGCACCTCGCGACAATGGTCACGTAGGTCGCAGCCAAAAAACAATTGTAAACATAACTTTTGAGGTTTCTATATTCATTACGATCAAAGATCGAGTTAGTCTTAATTTATTCTTAAGCTCACTAAGAACACTCGGAATAAAAACTTATCTGCACTTAAATGTGTTTGTGTTTTTTGTTCTAATTTAAATTCGGTACTTAGCGAAAACAAGTACCAAGTAAGTGGCGCAGCCGGTAGGACAGAAATTATTTATTGACGTATACGATAAAGTTTCTATCCGCTTAAGAACATTCGGTTAGTGAAATATTAAATCAATCAAAACTCGAACGAAGCTTTTAGTGAAAAAAAGTTAATAAATTAAAATGGCTCCAGAGCCAATTGCAACCAGCAGTGCTAACGCTGAGCTTAGCGTTAAGCAAATAGGAATGTGCTTAATATATATTAACAGCCTACGAAAATTCGATGGCAACCCAACGCACCTATGCTTATTGTCCACAAAACAGTAATGAATATTCCAAAAATGATCAATTGAATATTTTAAAATACAACCAAACCAATTTTAGACCAAATTATACTTTTCAACCAATCCCACAAAACGCAGTACCGCTGTATACATTAAGATACAGATTCAATCCAAATTATATACCGCGTCCACATTTTGTCCAAAATCAGCCACTGAATCAAATTCCTTTCCTCGAACAACTCAATATCAACCAAGACCACAGTTTAACCCGACACGAAAGGCGCAGAATGGTCTAAACTGGACCTGCTGGGATTGCAGACGTATCGAGGCTGACATAAGGATCTTTATGAGGCAAACTCACACTGAGTTTGCAGCAGTCCAATCACGATTCCACGATCTGCATGCAAAGTTTCTTGCATTGGAAAATCATTTTAAGACTTTAAAAGTTATAAATGAATCGCCCAAACGTAAGAAGCAATGCAATCTTTCATTGTTCACTCAATTCTTAATAATTCCAGGCAATGATGAGCCCTCGTCTCCTGCACATACACCAGCTCATACACCTATTCTGCTGGCTAATTGTCCATTGGTGCCCACTCCAACTACATCTGCACCTAGCGAAGCTACTGCAGCAGCAAACGCAAAGTTATCTACTGATAATTTTAATTCGATTGCTTATGACTTGAATACGGTTCTCACTGCGGCGTCGGAAGATCTTAATATTGATAGCCTCTCTGGATTTTTTATAACTAAATTTAACTTTAACACTAAACGTGCCATTTCGTCTTTTAAAATATTGGTACCCATTCAGTATATTAAAACTTTGCTGGAGCCATCTTTCTGGCCAGAGCATACAATTTCCCACATTTTTACTAATCGGTCACCTAAGCCTAATGTTAATATTGGTGACCGGTCATCCTCTCATTCTAACACTTTATCATCCGTTCCTAAAAACTAATTGCTTCCCTTACAGTATCCTACCAAAATATGCGCGGCTTGGGAAGTAAGTTGCGCAATCTTTTCTTAGACAGCGTCTCGCTTGAATACGATGTTATTGCCCTCACTGAGACTTGACTCACAACATCTATTTCAAGTCATGAAATTCTTACTGATGACTATATTGTTTATCATAAAGATCGCCCTACTCGCGGTGGGGGTGTTTTTAGTGCCTTGCCATCTCAGCTAATTTCTTATGACTCATATGATGACCTTGAATTAATAATTGTCAAGACTATTCTAAATTCGCAGGTCATCCATATTTCCTGTTCATAGATTCCTCCGTCAAGATCCGATTTTTCTATACATATGCGACACATTTCATGTCTACAGTTTGTTATGTCTACTTGGCTTGCCACTGACAGGGCTGTGGTTCTTGGTGATTTTAATCTTCCAAACATATCCTGGACTCCTTCTAGTGTCCCGAATCAGTTACTTTCTTTGACACACCATGACTTCGTTAACCAATTAGCAGACTTATCCTTGGGTCAAGTAAACAGTATTGTCAACAGAAACGGTAGGCTCCTTGATTTAGTTTTTGTTAATGATTGCTGGAAGACGTTCATCATCCAACTCTACAGCTTGAAATCCAACTTCCGCCTATTTCTCACAATAATTCATCCATTCAATCTGTAACTACCTTTTCCTTTCAAAAAACTAATTTTAGCTAAATTTTGTTCTCTCTCAAATTGATTGGTCTATTTTAAAAGCGTACCACGATGTAAACTCCGCAACTACCGCTTTTTATGAGTTGGTCCTTTCAGTTTTCGATAGTTATGTCCCTAAGATATATCAAACTGGTTCATCCAGGGGCCCGTTGTGGTTTACACCTCGGCTAACCAAACTTAAGAATTTAAAATCAAGAAGTTCAAGAAGTCAGGGACTCAGTTTGATTTGTCAAAATATTTAATCGCTCGTTCAAACTTTCTTACTATGAATGCATCATGTTATAATGCATATCTGACCAGATGTAAAATCAACTTTCGTCGTTGTACAAATTCGTAATTCTACTCAGTTCCCCTCTTCCCTTTCCTTAAACAGTACTAAAGCTGACAAGGATAGAGATATTGCCGATCTCTTTCCATCCTTTTTTCAACTTTGTTATTCCCCTCCCACTGCCGACTCATTCTCATACCCGTACTCGCTTATGCAGTCAAATTGTATTATGCCTGCAGTAATTGGCCACGATTGCCTCCTCTCCTTTTTAAAATCTCTTAAAAATTCATATTCATCTGGTCCGGATAATATTCCAAGCGCTGTCCTGAAGCGGTGCGCTGACTCTCTTTGTACTCCCTTACAATCGCTTTTCAACCTCTCCCTCTCGCTCTTTCTCAAGTATGGAAAGAATCATATATAAAACCTAATAATAAGAAGGGACAAAGTCGGATATCTTTAATTATAGGGATATTTTTAATTTTTCTGCGATCCCCAAACTTTTCGAAAAGATTAGAGCCTCCCAACTGCAACATTTCTATTATCCGATATTAACCGAATTCCGGCATAGTTTTGTCAGGCGTCGCTCGGTTTCGACCAATCTTTTCGTATTTTCTACCATTGTTAACTCGGGACTTTAGCAAGGCATTTGATTCTGCCAACCACTCTCTTCTTCTTCATAACTTATATCATCTTGGATTTACACTTATATTTACTCAATGGATCAGAGCTTGTCTTATAAATAGATCTCAGCGAGTGCGATTTAAATTGTCGTACTCTGAGTCCATTTTGGTTACATCTGGTGTCCCTTAAGGAAGTCATCTTTGACCCTTACTATTTTACCTTTTTATAAATGACCTGCCACTCGCATTAACACACTCTCGTGCCTTAATGTATGTAGACGACGTCAAGCTTTGCTTATCCTTTAACGATCCTTTTTCTCCTATCCTTCTGCAATCTGATTTAGTCTCCCTTAATAATTGGTGTCTCATCAATTGTTTACCTCTTAATATCTCCAAATGCAACGTCATGAGCTTTTATCGTGGCAAGCCTTATTTATTTGACTACACAATTGATAACATATCATTAAAGCGTTTGTTTAGAGTCTAGGCATTATTTTTGAGCCTAACTTATGCTTTAATGCCCATGTTTCGATGATATCATCTAAAGCATCCGGCGTCCTTGGGTATATCAAGAGATGGTCCAAAGAATTCGACGATCCCTATACAACTAACTAGCTCTTTACTTTGCTTGTCCGACCCATTCTTGAATATGCTTCTTGTATTTGGGCTCCTCAGTACCAACGATACCAGGATATAATTGAATATGTCCATAAGCAGTTTCTTATATTTGCTCTTCGAGGCCTAAATTGGGACCCTGATAGACACCTTCCACCTTATGAGGGCACCTTCCGAACATGAAGCCTTCCGAACAATTTGTAAAAATTACAATAAATTATTTTATCTATTTTCTTTCGACGCCAACACCGATTTGTGGAGAAATGCAGTAATAAGTTGTTCGCTTCCATAATTTGTATGTTTTTTATTTTTTTTTTCTCTTATTTTCTCTTAATGATATTACCTACCTACGTCCACCCGATGTGAGTCAGAGCATATCGTTAAAAAGTTAACTTCCTAATTGGACGGGGGTCAGGAATTAATGTTATTTAGTTTTAATCATATGTGTCAAATGAACATAGTTGTTCAACAAATAGATTAAATAAATAAATAAATAAAACAATCAAACTCAACAACAGCTAGAATTTAGAGTTCCATTTAAAAGACAAAGAGAAATACACAACCAAAACGCGTAGAGCCAATGGAAGTTGTTGTAAATTTTTGGCTACAAGCCTCGGGCAATCAGCAGGAACAGTCACAGGTCCAAATGGATCAAGAGGAATATCAACAGGAACATGAATATTCACAAATATTCAATCAAATAGGTATGGAGAATTATCAACAGGAACAACAATTTGTAGAGGAGGAGAATTTTATAGCTCCGGAGGATTATGATCAATACCAGCCAATCAATGAAACATTTATAGGGATCGCTCAACATGTAGACAATAATAAACAGGCTGAAATTACATTAGCAGTAACACACAGTACATCAGAGGAGGGAAGTCAGTATATTAAAATAATAGAAAGACCAATTAATTACTACAATAAACAAATATTAATAAATGTGAAATTTGCAAACTCGTTAAAGCAGAACATAGATTTACCAAATTGCCTATGGAAATTACTCCAAAACTTAATAAAATCAGGGAAAAATTTATGATAGATTATTACATAAATAACAGACGAAACTATCTGACTGGTATTGACGCATATTCTAAATTCATGATGGCCGTAGAAACAGAATCAAGAAACTAGTTAAAAAGTGAAAACGTTGCCATAGAATACAATTCAAATAAAACAGGAGTTGCAGACATTGAAAGAATTCATAAAACAATTAACGAGAAAATGAGAATTATATTACTACCAAGGACATAAAACAATCAGGTACAGAAATGCAGGAAATAGCTTTCACTTATAATCATATTACGGTAGCACACCCGCTGACATATTTTTGTACAATAAACAAACAATAAAAAATGTGCAGGATAATAAGAAAATTAGGAGAGATAAAATAAATGAAAAAAGAAAAGAACATGAGATTGACCCACAAATTTAAAAAAATTAACAGAAGATTCAGAAATCACACAACCCATTTAGAAAAAATACTAACGTTACACAAGTAGACAGCAAACGATACGAAATACAAAACCGAGGACATTAGACAGTTCACTACAAGACGGCATTTCAGAAGAAAAAGAAAATTAACAAATCTAAATATTCCAGGGAATCCGACGAAAATATTCCAGACCATGATGCAGATGACAATAATCCTGTTAATAATACAATCAATTGGGAGCCAGACAATTCAGAAAAGGGAAATAAAAACTAATAATGGATTTATCTTGCTCGAAGTGGATAAAATTAAACTACCGTAGAACTATTTGTACCACTTTATTCTTATTAATAAGACTTCTATCTTGAAAACCTATAACAATATAATCGCATAAGTAAATAAAACCAAAATAAAAACTTTAGATTGGGAGCTACACAAACTAGACTTACAAGTGAAACTAATTACTAACACAAGAAGGCATTTTTTTTTTATTAATTTATATTTTTATTTAAAATTTTTAGATTAAACTGAATTTTGTTCGTCACAAAATTGGATATCAGAAATTTTGGGGCTAGAAATTGCTTTCGTCTCTAGACTTTTACCTCGTGTAGAGGTTTTTTTTGTGGGATATCAGAAATTTTTGCAATTGCTTTTGCTTTTGACATTGTAACTTTATCATTAATGCAGGCTGATAGTAAAATATATAAATTTAGTTGTTGAACGTATTTCATATTAAAAAAAAAAGGTTTTCATGATAAGACTTGGATTTCGCCCGATCGGTTCTATGACAGCTACATGATTTAGTGGTTCGATTAGAACCAACTATGGGCAGGATATATAAGACTAACTTAAATGCATATTCTATTAGTTTGGTTACGATATCTCGTAAAACAAAAAAGCTTTTCATACTAAGACTTAATGTTGGACCGATCGATCCTATGACAGCTATATGATATAGTGGTCCGATTTGAACCAACTTTGGTCAGGATATATAAAACCAAGTTAAATGCATATTGTATTAGTTTTGTTAAGATTTCTCATTAAACAAAAGAGTTTTTCACAGTAGAGCTTGATTTTTCCCCGATTGGTCCTATGACAGCTATAAGATATAGTGGTCCGATAAGAACTTACTTCGGTTAGAATCTTTAAAACTAACCTAAATGCATATGCTATCAATTTGGTTAAAATATCTCACTTAACAAACAAGTTTTTCATACTAAAACCTAATTTTGACCCCAACGGTCCTATGACAGCTATATGATACAGTGCTGTGATTTAAACCAACTTTGGTAAGGATATATAAAACCAAGTTAAATGCATATTGTATCAGTTTGGTTGAGATATCTTATAAAACCAAAAAGTTTTTCGTACTAAAACGTGATTTTCGACCGATAGAAAAATGTATTTATATACTTAACTGGTAATATCTTCCAAGCCCCTCAACCAAAATTTATGTTTCATATACCAAACAACCAAAAATTGTACGTGTTACAACATATTAAAATTTAACAGAAATCGTTAGAGCCGTTTTGTTAGAAATCTCCAAAATGTAAGCTAAAAAACTTTAATTCACCTGTAAAATGTTACCTGAGTACTTTAGAAAAAAAGGTTAAAGGTACGCCCAAAAGCCCTCAAACACACCTTTCCAATGACATATAGAACATATCTGTAGCTTCTATGGTTTGCAAACTGAACTAGCTGTTTTTTCAAAAAGTCGTTGAACAAACATTTTTAGATGTTCGAAATGAAATAGATCCCCATAATTACATCTAAGCTTTTTTAGCGCGTTGATGCAAACATACAAACAAACTGACTTTTCATCTCATTTTGAGAAGTCCACTAAAAATGTCAAATTTAATTATCTTTTGAAATAGTTAAGTGTCGGATTTGAGTGATCGAGGTATCAATCAACGCGTATTTTTGATATAAATTTTTATAAAATAAAAATTTTTACCCAAAAGGCCCCCCATTAGCTGCGATCGTTTAAATTTTGACCCTCCCACTTACACCCCTTTATCTCATGAACCAGGTGAGTTAGAAGAAGTTTTAGTTTTTAGTTTATGCCATTTTGTAAGTTAGGACTAAACCTTTCGATCGGTATATAATTCGATCTGATCGGACAGTCGTAGCAAATTTTCATTGTTAGCTGTATATATTGCTAGTCGCCTTTCGCACCATTCGTGCTGCTTTTGTCACTAGCGCGAACTGCCGTCCGCAGTGACAGTAAGCAGTCACTAATAGGGCGAGATACGGCGATTAAGCTAAACGTCTTAAGACGTGAACCGAGTTGAGAAAGTTAACCCATTCCCAAAATGGAAAGAAATTACTGTAAAGTTCTCTATAGACCCAACAATAACACCAGTACAACAACCACTTGGACGAGTACCGGCTTGTGATGTAAAAAAACATCGATGTATCGCACATCTAATTTTATTTAACGATGTTTCGCAA
Source organism: Drosophila innubila (assembly GCF_004354385.1). Taxonomy (NCBI): domain Eukaryota; kingdom Metazoa; phylum Arthropoda; class Insecta; order Diptera; family Drosophilidae; genus Drosophila; species Drosophila innubila. The sequence continues at coordinate 3,585,454 of NW_022995373.1, forward strand.
TGTTTTTACAAATACCGATGTTCATCGATGCATCGAAGTTTAACAAAAACATCGGTCGTAACGATAACGACTGATATAAAAGCCAAACATACAATAAATATGATTGCTTCGGAAGCATAAATTGTTATAATTATAATTTAAAACATTTTTAATTAAAAATATGGATCAACGGAATTTATTGTGATAACATTTAATAATGTTCAAGCTAATTCTGACCAATCCATAACCGATTTGCTTGCTGACTTTTTCCAAACTACATACTCTACGAGTAGGCCCCATGCTGGTCACTCCTACTTTTAGCAAAACCCAAGTCCCGATGGTGTGCCTGGCTCCGTATTAAAGTACTGTGCGGATTCTTTGTGTTACTAGACGAAGGCTTCACGATTTCTTAGAGCAAAAAATAATAACTTCCATTTGTTTTATAATTAAGTATATTTAATTAATTCAAGTTTGGTTTTAATATTATTAAGCGAGTGAGCGAGCGCTTAAAAAACTTCGTGTTGTCTCTCTGTTCGATGTTTGACTAGTGACGATATCGATCTCGTTTTGATAATTTTTAATTTTAATGTTATGCAATAACATTTATGTTAACTTAAAAGAATTAATTCAATCGATAATTTCTCTCTGGACGTTAAGTTTTAAATATGAATATAAATTTTTTTTGGCGGCAACATTTCCCCCTTCGTAAATAACCCCTATGGTTGTTTACTCAAACTTAAGCCGACACCCAGTACTGCAATCTTCGTTGCTGGTCTTTCCATGACACCTTTTTCAAGTTGAATTGTAGCTCGTCTTTCTTGACCATCCTTAGCGATGACTGTATCGATGACACGACCTTTAAGCCACAAGTTCCTTGGGAGAGTCTCGTCCACGATGATGACGACGTTGCCGACAGATATTGGCTCACATTTCTCAAACCATTTCACACGTCTGGTAAGCATCAGCGTATATTCTTTCACCCAACGTTGCCAAAACCGGTCTCCGAACACTTGAGTTTGATGCCATCGCTGCCTAATATCCATGTGCTCGTTGCAAATAGGTTTGTAGCTGTCAGCAGAGCCCAATAACAAATGGTTTGGAGTAAGTGCTTTATCGCCTGCGGACTCAAGGCTTACAAAAGTTAGTGGTCGTGAATTAATGCTGTATTCGGCTTCCATCAGAGCGCTGCGAAGACTCTCGTCGTTGAAGTGTATGACGGACATAAGCTCTTCAACACTGTTTTAAGGCTCCGAACTAGACGTTCCCATGCGCCGCCCATGTGTGGTGCTTCTAAGGGATTAAAGCGCCATTTAATGCGATCATATTTGACGATGAGCTTGTCGAAATCCAACTTGACGAGTTCCTCTCGTACAGCCTTCTCTGACGCTCGGAAATTTTTTCCATTGTCTGAATAAATCTCTTTTGGCGTGCCACGCCGAGCAACGAAGTTCCGGATGCACATGATACAGGAACTTGTATCCAAACTGTATGCTATTTCAATCTGCACTGCCCTGAGTGTTAGTGCTGCACGTGAATAGTACTCCCCATCTCTTCTCCTTGTGCTTGCCGACGTTTACCAATATTGGCCCGAAATAGTCTACGCCAGTATACGTGAATGGCCTGAAGTAGCTGGCCAGCCTTGCTGCTGGTATCGGAGCCATTTGTGGTGGATATGGTAATGCGTTCCTGATCTTGCACTTTTGGCAGGCGTGGCGTACAGATCTAAACAAGATGCGCAAGCGAGGAATATAATACGCACTTTTTATATTGTTAATAGCTGTTTCTAGCTCAAGTGATGCTGTGTTTCGTGGTGTGATTTGACGAGTAGGAACGAAATGTAGTTTTCTCTCGGCAAAACTATTGCATTCTCCTTGCTATTAATGGTTTCCAGTCTACCATTTATGCGCATGACTCCATTCATATCGATGTATACATTTAGTCCCGAAAGCTTGCTTTTTTTGCGGAGTGCATCTCCTGCTGACAATGATGTGATTTCTGACGAGTATACAGAATCTTGTGCCTGTTTGAAGAGCATAACTTTTGCTCTATTGACCATTTCGGTAGTGACCATTTCCGGCATGACCTTGCAGTTTACTTTAGCTCTTAAACGCTCTAAGTACAGGAAAAATGTTGCGACTGCCCTGTACAGTCGGCGCCATTCGGAGAAATATTTGGCATTTAGATGTATGTTTTGAATATTTCTTGTCACAAAAAGATATTTTCGCAGTTCTGACGTGTCCTGGGAATCGGGTTCGAATTTTGTCCACTGAGCATCGAACAAACGCAAAAATTCTGGAACATACAGACAGTTTTCCATTTTAATGGTACTGTTAACTTTTGTTGCTGCATCAGCAACATTCAGCTTTGTCGGTATCCATCGCCACTGTGTTATGTCGGAGTCCTCGAGGATTTCTCCAACACGATGCATGACGAATTGCTGAAACTTCCTCGGGTCCATTTCCAGCCATTGTAGAACGGTTTTCGATTCGGTCCAGTACGTGACTTTGTTGATTTTTAGCCCGCGTGCACTGCGGACCTTTTTTGTTAGGCGTATGCCAACAACTGCAGCTTGAAGTTCCATACGTGGGATGCAAACAGGCTTAAGGGGTGCCACTTTGCTTTTTGCTGCCACAAGCAGGCAATCAATGGAGTCATCATAGCAAGTTCGTATGTAGCATGCTGCGGAATAATCAAACTCGCTAGAATCAACGAATGTATGCAGCTCAACTTTTGTTGCATTCGCCAGGTTGTAGGAATAGCATCTTGGAATTTCAATTGCTTGTACTTGCGACAGCAGGCACTTCCACTGATACCAGTCTTCAAGGAGAGACTTCGGCAGCTCTTGATCCCATCCGATGTCTTCTCTCCACACTTGCTGAAGCAAGATTTTCAGGCCGACAGTGTAACGGGACACCAGTCCGAGTGGGTCGAAGATCGACATAAGGGCCTGCAAGACCTCGCGCTTGTTTGGGGTGGAGTCTTCTGCCAATACGTCTCGACGAAGCCGTGCAAATCTGAGGATGTACTTAAAGGCATCAGAACTTGGCTCCCTAAACATACCCAAAACCTTCTCCGTGTCTCCGAACTGAACTGGATTTTGTTTGGTACTGTTGACGTCATTCAGTTTCTTGAGCACATTTGCTGAATTCGAAGCCCAGTTGCGTATCTCGAAACCACCTTCCTGATGAATCATCCGAACCTGAGTTGCCACTTCGATGGCCTCCTCTTCGCTGTTCGTGCTATCGATGTAGTCGTCAACGTAATGTGCCTCTCTGATAGCTTCATAGACTCGGGGATACTACTCGCTGTTGTAATCGGCGTTCTTGTTGCGCACATAGTGCGCAATACATGGCGCGCAGCTTATGCCGAAGGTCATTGCGCGCATCTCATATGTATTTAACTTAACGCTGTTTCTGTCGAACCATAAAAAACGTTGAGCCTGCATATCCTCAGTACGTATGTTTATCCGATGAAACATTTCAGCAATATTGCCGCAGACAGCTACTTTTCTATTACTACAAGTAAAACCTCCACCAATGGTTTTTATAGATCTGGCCCAGTTAACATGAAGTCGTTTAGAGAAGCGCCATTTGACTTCGCTGCTGTTTCCCAAACTAGTCTTATTTTGCTCGGCTTGTTAGGATTTAGCGTTATGAATATGGGCAAGTACCATATGCGTTCGTTCATCGTGTTGAATTCAGTTTCTGTGAGCTGGACTGCATACCCTTTCTGAAGCAAGTTTTGAATTTGAGCCTCAATCCTATCGTACAGTTCGGGTTCCTTCATGATCTTTCTCTTCAAGCAGTTGGTGCGGTTAACAGCAGTAGAGTAGCTTTCGGGTAGCACAGTGTCTTTATTACGCCATAGAAGACCTACCTCAAACCTTTACGCACGTCTTGTTGAGAATTTCGATAGCTTTGGTGTCATTGCTAGATTGTAGTTCTTTTGGCTCAACTACTTCAAATCCAAAGCTCTTTTTCACATCGTCGTGCCGCTCCTGCCAATTGCACTCACAATGATGCATCGTAACATAGCTTACTCTTGAACCAACACCTTGCACACTCCAACCAAGCAGGCATTTAGAAGCAATGGGATCTGCCTTCGCAAATCTTCCGTGGAACAGCAATGCTCCAGTTGTCGGTACCAATCAGGAGTGTAGGTAGTGCGTTGTTGTACGATGGCAATGGTATATTTTTCTCTTACGTTGACAGATTGCTTCGGAAGAGCAATGTTTCGCACAGTGTGTACGCTGTTCAGCCAATATCGTTTGCTTGAGCTGCAGGATGATGTCTGCATTGATGCACGTAAAGACGCTTCTTCATTACGAGTTTATTACCTTTAATGCCCAGCAAGTCAAACGTAGCCTCATCAATGATGGTACCTGACGATCCTTAATCTAGAAACGCAAGTGTCGTAATCGTTTTTCCAGCTACGTGAAAATTGACTGGCACGATGCGAAAATAGTGATCTAACGTGCTTTTGGACTGATGCGTACTCAAAAGTGCTTGACTGCTGCTAGTACTTGGAGTAACCGTGTCCTTTTCGTGAAGTAATGGATGATGTCTCTTTGTGCAGCCATCCAAACCGCATGGTTTCTTCAGGAAACATCCCTTACGATGATTTTTTAAGCATTGAAAGCAAGCCCTTTTGGATTTCACGGTCTCCCACCTATCCTGAACTGTTGAACGTTGAAAGACACCGCACTGGTCGACAAAGTGCTCAGTTGATGCACATGCTTCCAGGCTTCCATTGTTGCGCAAATGTTTCGCACAGCCAATGCAAACTCAATTAAAGCTACCAATTTGGCTATCGGTGGCTGCAGCTTTCGCACCTTTTCAATTAACCTATCCAGAATGTGCTCTGGTCTGCCGAAAAACATTTTGACCTCTGGAACCATGCTAGGTATGAGCAGCTTATCCTTGTCAAGCTCGCGCGCCTTTCCTTTCAGACATTTCTGAAGACGCAGCATATTTTCAGTGTGCGAAAAGCCGTCTACTGAAGTGCTGCGGTTAAAGAAGCTGATGAACATCGGCCACTCTCCCGGATCGCCGCTAAATGTTGGCAGATCCTTTGGTATGGTATGCCTAGCGGACACTTGAGAGCTAGAAAGGCTGCTCTCCCATGAATGAAATGGCCGAGACGGTCCACTAATAGCTGACACGTCTTCCGGATTCATGCGAGCAAGCAGCTGATATTTCTGCTCTTTTCAGCGGCTCTTTTTCTGCTAACATGGCAGGCATTAGCTGCTGCTGAAGAGTTGTCATTTCCACAGATGTGTTCGATGTTTCCTGTTGTGAACTTGTCTCATCAATCTTTAGTGATGTGCTTGCATTGCTCGGCAAGTCCACCTGCTGACCCGTTTCTTTTTCTTCAATAGCAGATCCTTGCTGAACCGGAGAATGCACTATACGAACTGCAGAAGCTTGCGCCATGCGCTCATCAGCGCTTTCCTTTTTACAGCCAGCGCAACTCCAATCCCGATCTTGTATGCTTTCATCCACGCCGACACAGATAAAAAGAAACCAACGTTTGCATTTATCGCACTGGACCCAGCTACCATACGCATAATTTTCATTGTACTTTTTTTTACATGTCGCGCACAGCGTCATATTTTCGCTTTCAAGTCTTTGCGTGTATGTAAACGTATAGGGCGTCTCAAAATGGCGCCTCGAAATATGTATCTACTCTTGCAAATGAATTCACCACTGTTGCTCTTATTACGCAGTTAATTCAACCTACTGCGTACCGGCGACGAAGTGGACACTATTTCAAGTTGTAGCTTAATTTCATTCCCTCTCTCATCCAAATTGGTCAAATATGCGATCTTGTGAACAATTTCACCACTGTTGCACTTATTACGCAGTTAATTCAACCTACTGCGTACCGGCGACGTAGCGGCGGAGTTTCAAGAAGTTATTGAATGTAGAAGTTTTTTAAGAATGTTACTAGACGAAGGCTTCACGATTTCTTAGAGCAAAAAATAATAACTTCCATTTGTTTTATAATTAAGTATATTTAATTAATTCAAGTTTGGTTTAAGTATTATTAAGCGAGTGAGCGAGCGCTTAAAAAACTTCGTGTTGTCTCTCTGTTCGATGTTTGTCTAGTGACGATATCGATCTCGTTTTGATAACTTTTAATTTCAATGTTATGCAATAACATTTATGTTAATTTAAAAGAATTAATTCAATCGATAATTTCTCTCTGGACGTAAAGTTTTGAATATGAATATAGATTTAATTTGGCGGAAACACTTTGTGTATACCGCTACATAAGTTATTTATTTTGTCAATTGACTCTTTATCTTTTCCAAATCTATGGAAAGACTCTTGTATTATCCCTCTTCCCAAAAAGGGTATTAAGTGCAAAGTTCAGAATTATAGGGGTATTGCAAAGCTTTCTGCAAACCCGAAGATGCTTGAGAGAATAATAACTTCTCGACCTCAACATTTATGTGGTTTTATTATGTCTAGTACTCAGCATGGGTTTATGAGTTGTAGATCGACAACCACTAATCTTCTTGAATTTTCTTCTCTTGTAATTAAAGGGTTCAAGAAAAAGATGCAAACTGACGTTATTTATACAGATTAAAGTAAAGCTTTCTAGTCTGTCAATCACCCACTGCTAATTCATAAGCTTGATATTCTCGGCTTTCCAAGCAATCTTTTTCTTTGGATATCCAATTATTTAAGTAACAGAACGCAAAGAGTTAGTTTCAAAACTTAATTTTCAAAATCCAACAAAGCTACGTCTGGAGTACCGCCGTACTGGCCCACTTCTTTTCACGTTATTTATAAACGATTACGTCAAGCTTTGATTAACCTATAGTGAACCTTTCTCTGATAGGTTTTTGCAAGCGGACTTAAACGCACTGTTTCTTTGGTGTCAAGCTGATTTGCTTAATTTAAATAGTTCAAAACGTAAAGTAATGACTTTCTACAGATCCTTTCGGCATATTTGTCAGCATTCACTTAATGGCGTTAATTTGGAATGCTTAAATGATTCCGAAAATGATTCCAAAAGCTCAGTAAATGATTTGGGTATAATTCTAAATCATAAACTGAAGTTCGATATACATATTGTTGTTGCAGTCAACAAAGCAACGGGAGTTCTTGTGTATATTAAGCGATAGTCCAAGGAATTTGATGATCTTATATTACTAGGCTTTTATATTTATCTCTTGTTTGCCCGATTGTTGAGTGGGGGTCCCCTCAATATGACTCACATCGTGCCATAGATTTGGTTCAAAAACAATTCTTAATATTTGCTCTTCGCTGCTTGGGCTGGAGCTCAGAAATTCAGATGCCTTCATACTCTAGAAGAATTCGCTTAATCAATCTTCCCTCTCTTACTAATTGTAGAATTAGGCTTGGAGTAATATTTGTCCATAAATTACTGCAGGGTCAAGTAGACTCAGCTAGTTTGATGGAAGAAATTACTTTTAACATACCTTTTAGATTAACTTTAATCCTCTTTATCTTAAGCATCACACCACTAGCTGGGCTTTGCATGAATCTTTTCGTATTAATTCGATTAGTTTCGAGTGTTCTTCGCTTACTATTAATGCCTTTATATAAGTATTTCTAACTAATCTCTAATTTTATTTTGGTCTGATTGGGTTTTTCTGGGTTTTTCCCAATCCTTGCAACAAATGTTGGACCAATCGTTTTCTTTTTCTTTTAGATACCTCATGAATATTTATTTTTACATTTACATTACACAGTAATATTTAAATTTATTTGTTAATTTACATGTATATGTTAAGTGTGGGCTGCTTATAGCTTGACAATAAATAAATAAATAATAATTTTTTTTAAACATTGCCAATAAAAAATTGTTAATGTTATAAAGGAATTTTGCTAAGGAAACGGAACATCGGTCTCCATCGATACATCGAAGTTTTTGATCAATGTTTTATAAACCATCGAATTTTCATTTTGTAACATCGATGAATATCGTCATTAAAGTTTCGACCCAAATTTATATCACTCGTACCGGCGGCGTAAGAAATAAAGGTTACCGCTAGAATCAACGAGGAGATGCTTTCTTCGTGTCCTAATGTTCCGAATTACCTTGATAATGTAATTATTTAAAAAAGTAGGAACGGTTAAAAAAATATTTCAAGAAAACGGTGTACTGCTCAACGATTCAAAATGCGTATGAAAGACAAAAAAGTTGAAATTCTTGGGCCACCTACTTTCTGACAAAGGCATTGAAGCGGACCCTGAAAAAGTAAAAACCATTACGCAGTTTAGGGCTCCCAATAATAAGAAGGCATTGCGGAGCTTCCTTGGTCTACTTACCTACGTTGGAAAATGTATACCTGACCTAGCTACAAACACGGAACCATTAAGGGGTCTACTTATGTTAAGTCAAGATGGCGACGCGCAGAAAACCGCTTTCACTAGTCTGAAAATTAATGTATCAGCTGTCCCCAGACTCTTATATTTTTATCTCGAAAGACCATTCTAATCGCCGATGCCAGTCCATAACTGACCATAAGCCACAAGAGGCAATTTTTAAGCCAACTTTGAAGCCTCTAGCCAGAATTGAAAGGTGGCTTCTACGATTACAGACATATCGGTTCCGTGTAATCTTTAAAAAAGGCAAGGAAAACATTGCAGATTTAATTTTCTAGACTCTGTCAGATGACAGACACAGATCCATTTGTTATGGCTAACAAATTTTTAACTTCAGGGCCGATTTTCAATGTTTCCTTACATTTTATCAAAGAGATCATTTCAAATTTCATAATAATTTCTATACATTTTACGTCAAAATATCTCTGATATAGTTATCAAACCTCTTAATTAGACATTGAAAAACCGGCCATCAGAGGTGTTGGCTTCAAATCAGATAACAAAAAATTTCAAACTTAGTCCTTGAAAGGTTTTGAGTATGTATTTCTGCTGTGGAACTATTCATAAAAGAAACAGAAAATATTAACAAAATTTTTAATTATGGAAGTATTTGGTAAAAAAAAATTTTAAATTTGCTATACAGGTGTGTTCCAGAAATCTCTATGGATTTTGAAGAGAAATGTTCTTGAAAACAATCGAATGAAATGTTGGTGTTCCTAAAATGTCGGAGATTTTATATTTTCGAACATATTTTTTTTTGCATTTTTATTAAATTTAAAGATATTTTAGTTCAATTTAATAAATATTAAATTTTCTCTCAATTGAAAGCAATGGTTTCTTTTTTTCAGGAACACCAACAATTGCTTTTCGGTTGCTTTATCGCTCTTGTAAATTTGTAAAACACACCTGATAGGCACTTTTATTTTATTTGAAAATCAATTTTATTTTTTTCAATAATTTTGGGGCATAGATACTGCTTTTTCTTTGCTTTTTATAGACATATGGCAGAAAAAGTGGGTGTGGTAAAAGATAAAATCTTATCATTAATCAGGGTAATGTTTGAAACAAATTTTAAAAAAATGTTTCTTGGTAACCTGTATATTTGAAAATGTTAAATTTTTTCAACAAGTTTTTTTGGCTAAGGCTACTTGGCATACCACAATTTACAGTTTGGTCCGTGAACTTTTCACTTGTCTGTGTGTGTAATTGTGTCTGTCTGTGTGTGTGTTTTTTTTATTTTGATTCCACTTTGTTTACACAATATTAAAAATAATTTAAGCTAGTTAAATATAAATGTAGTGGAAGTCCGTCCCTTTTTGCGGACGAAAATCGTAAATTAATGTCGGACAGCATTTAGATAGTTTACATTCATAAAAAGCTTACCTTAACAACACTGTGCACTGCTTGAGCATACAGCATTCCGACTTCCACAGGATCTTGGGATAATTCTTTTGTTGGTTTAAACAGTCTTTTTTTGAACACAAATCTATTTTCTCCATATGAAGATCCGTTCGACAGTCTTTTATAATTATTAGACGACGTTTGCTTACTTTCCCATGCAGATATGACATCATATAAATATTCGAAGGTTTTGATATGATATTCTCCGTCGGGACGTGACTGAAAAATGGCCCAGCCCTCGATTGATGCCAAATTAAGCTTGTCAGCAAGCTTTTGTACTGCATCGCTGGCAGTATCAGTTGGATGTACATCAATAGCTTTTGTACGAGAATCTAAAAAGAAAAATCTACACACGATTGTGCCAAGACGACGCATAGCCTAAAAAAAATAACATATACAATTTAGTTTAAATTAGTGAGACTAACAATATGTTTTACTATAGGGCTTGTAATTAAGTAGTAAAGCTTAGTCAAAACAAAAAAAAAATAAGGTGGGTTCCTCATTATCACACCAACACAGAGTTGAGGGTTTTGGCGCTTAATTAATAATGTGGTGTTCCTAATCCACTGTCAACTGTACAATATAAGTCCTGGTGGATTCCGTTTGTTCAGAAACTTCATTAGACAGAACTGTCAAAACCAAAACAAATATTGCTTGCTATCCAATCTAATGATTTTTCAAAAATATGTGAATTGTCACACAATATTCTTGCTCTTCAAGAGATGTAAGAACTGTTTGCAATCATTAGGAACAATCAAATCAATCTACGACCGATATAGGTCTTCGGTGATTGTAAAACTTCCCTTTAAACAAATTTTTTTGTTCAGCCAACAGGAGCCAATATAAACAAGTTTCTAGTAAAACTAACTCTTGAGAATACCACATAAAGTTGACCATGGGAGAAGTAATCATCTTTTAGGTATAGTCCGGCCAGCTGTACCTTATTTATTGTCACATAAAAAAAGATCTTACAGGAAATTGTACTCTCTTAAACTCAAAAGGCTGTTTATCAGATATTAAAGTTATTCTTGGTATAATTACGGGATCCCCTTTGGCACACGATTAAAATGTTAAGTCGTGAAAATGGCGTGCTAAAACTTTTTTAAGCTCAGCTGGATTTTTAGATAAGGGGGTGTAAGTGGGAGGGGAAAAATTTTAATGTTTGCCGCTATTGGGGCCATTGGAGCCTTTTGCTAACATATTTTATTTAAAAAAAAAAATATTCTAATTAAAAATACGCGTCGATTTATACCTCGATCAAATCCGACAACTAGTTCAAAAGATAATTAAATTTGAAATGTTTAGTGGACTTCTCAAAATTAAATGAAAAAATTGTTTGTCTGTTTGCACCAAAGCGCTAAAAAACCTTAGATGTAATGATGGGGATTAATTCCTTTTCGAAAATCCAGAAATGTTTATTCTACGACATTTTCAATTTCCCGCTAGTTTAGTTTAAAAAAAAATATCGTATTCAAACTGATACAATCAGGTCTGTTCCGAATTTCGAACATTTTCAAAAAGTAAAAACGAAACGAATACGAACGTTTTACTATTTGCTGTTTCCAATTCCGACCGAAATGAACTTGTTTTTACTTTTCGGTTTTGAAAACGATTCGATGGCAGTAAGTCATCGATCGTATCAGCTGTTTTAGCCAATGATGAAGTAGAAATTGCTTAAATAATATAAATTGTTAATTTAATTCTGCAAAATGCCGGCAATTATGGTAATTGATTGCTTACATTTTTGCGTTAAATTTTTTTGTCACCAGCTGATTGCCTGTCTTGTGCATGTGTTTGTTGATATTAACATGAACCAGAGTGGTCATGAATTCAATAATAAAAACATTCAATCTTCAAGTTTTCTCTTAAATCCGATTAGAACTACTTAAAAATATTTTTGAAAATTAATTTTAAATATTTCGTGTTAAATATAGCACATAAAAGCTAAATTAGACTTAAATTTCGGTGTTCGAATCTTATTTATCAATTGAAGTAACTCTTTCAATTGCGAGAGTTAGTATCAGGCAAAATCAAAATAGTTATTCAATCAAGTTGATATATTAATTTTATAAGTAGATATAAGTTAAATAAGCTTAAGTTTTAAATTTCATAATTTTCCGTTGGTTGGAACGACCGTCATGTGCACAATACTAAAGACGTCTGTAGACGGTCTTGCATCACAAGGGAATATCGCACGCGACTTTTGGCGATCACTTTTGCTATTTATTGCTTCTAAAGTTTTTTTTTGAGTAAGTAATCACTAATATAATTATAATAATATAATATTTTTAATGTATAATATTTACTTAAATTTAAATAATTATTTTAAAATATATCAATTTATAAGCAATTTTAAATGAACAATTGCTTGAGTTGACCGTTACTATGTAATATGTGGAAAAACCCCATTTACGGGTATTTTTTTAAGTTAGATGTCTTAAAATATATTTATTTTTGTAATGGTTGACTCAAAAAAATTTTTGGGAAACTGATTTGTATAAATTGAGCATTCACTTCTACCAAAATACTGACTATATGCATATTTTTCCTTCTTATCCAGTTAAATTGATTTGCATTATCAGATGTTTATCTGATATCAGATGAACAGCTCGTTTCCAGTGATTGCTAAGCCGGTCAAGTCTTTGTATGCCATTTCCTTGAAGGAAACAAGTCCTGCGGCTATGATTGTAAGGAACTCTGCATGCTTTAGCTGCTCTTCGATCCCATACTCTGAATCGGAAACTTTTTGTACAAGACCCCACCTGTATAATATGTTTGCATTAGTGGTATTCATGTTCACGAAATGATAGAAAAGCCACTCATCATATAGTAAAATAGCTTTCTTTATGTTTCCTATCTTCGTCCTTGGATTGTAACCGTCCATGAAAGGGACTCCTTCAAATGAGATTATTATATTCCTCATTTTTTTGCAGGCAACTGATTTCTATATATAGCTTCAGCATCCTGTTATAACGCAGTGCTTTAGCTCTTTCCTCATTGGAATTGGCTCTCAGAGTGGTGCTATTCCAAAATATTTAGATGCCAGCCCTAAGCACTTGTTATCTTTCCACAATACCGAATTTACGATAACTCCTTGAATCTTGGAGCAGAACTCATCGGGAAGTAGACTGGATTTGAGGACTAGTTGGTTCAAGTATGGGCAATGAAGATCGAATGCTTTAGAAAGGCTTGAAGCATACAGTTGTTCATGAGGTTAGTTCTTCTATATCGATGGGTATAGGACAAACACTTTAGGTGAAAATGTTGACTGACTGTCTTAGGAAGCGTTAAATGAGAGGTTTACATCTTAAAAAGTGCATAGGAATTATCATTTTCAATAATTTTTAAATTTTCTAATGGTTTTGGAATAGTATGGGTTGCTAGATCAAAAGTTGTCGACATAATCGGAGTCGCATCACTTTTATCACTGCAAAACTTATAATAGCTTCTACCGAATCCATCATCTTAAGCAATTGTTCCGCTCCAACCGACAAGACCGTCTAAATACATTTAGTTGTATTTTTGTATTTAATTTTTTACAAATCTTAAGAGAATAATATTACCTACTAGCAGTCTAATTCTCTTATAGACTTAGTCAATATATTTTTTTTTGGCGATTAAAATTGCAATTTATTTGGACAAAATTAAATTTCGTATTTTCCACAATTTTAATGTTTATCAAAATTCTGTAAAATATCGGTTCATCGGAAAATAATTATATATTTTTTTTAAGCGTCAGAAAATCAATTATTAGTGTATAATAAATATATTAGAAAAAAAATATTTATTAGTTCTTCATTAATATTTTGAAAACGGATGACCGTCTACAGACGGTCTTACCCGTTAGAGGGTTAAATTTTCAGTTTATTGCTTTAGGGAATTATTTGAATGCTTTATGTAGCATTTACTTTTGATTCCGCTTGCTCAACAACACACGTTTGGAATACGACAATTCTTGTCCATTTGCGGGATTCGGAACAGCAATCAACTCGATTTGCGGCAATTCCACTCGTTTTCGGAATTCGGAACAGGCCCGATTATGTTAATATAAGATTAACATAACATTGATATAACATGTCAATGTTCTAACATGTCATGTAAATAACCATTGATATAACGTATCTAACTAAAATTATATTATGTTATTATAACATTAACATAAAGTGCTAATACAAGGTGGGCTAAAAGAAGTCGTCTGATGTTGTTTGTCTTTCTTTTTTTTTCTAAATGAAAAACTTCGATTCTGTTTTTTGATTATGTTTATTTGAAGCCTTAGAATTGTATTGGTCAAGTCGAAATAATTTTATCGGCCAAATGGGCGCCGTCACAATGGATTGCCATACGGACTCGTTTTATCGCATTTCATTACTTCGGCGAGAACTTCGGGCAACAGTTTCTCGCAATCGTGTCGAATGTTGTGATTGAGGAATTCCAGGGTCTCGGGCTTGTTTACGTAAACACGGAACTTCAAAAACTCCACAAAATAAAGTCTGGAACGGTTAAATCGGGCGAGCTTGGGGCCAGTGCAAATCGCCAAAGCAAGAGAGTAGGCGACCTGGGAACGCAACCGCTCATTATGATTTTGGTCAAAAAATCGTCCTCGAGATTGAGGATGGCTTGGGCGTAGCTTACACGCGTTTGGAGGTCGACAGGCAGCAGCAGATGCACGGAATGAACTTTGTACGGTAACATGCGCAGGTATTTGACCAAAGCTCGCCTTAGGGACGACCGGCTGATGGCTAATTACGAGGCACGGCGTCTGGTCGATGTTTCCAGCGACAGCTTGACATTCATGCAACAGCGGCGATACTCTCGGCAGAGTTGCTCACCCCTCCAGGCAGTGTGCAAAGCAAAACTTAGTTGCTTAATATCCTCGTTGTTTATTATCCAATCGCAATGATCATAAAGATAGTAATCTATACGTATGCTGAATTTGAAATCTGTACCTATTAATTTGCCCTTGTAATTAAATATTTTAGTTTTTCATAGCAGCAACGAGAGCAACTACTAGAGCATATTGGAAATTAGCTTACGACCAAAGTTGGTCAAAATGCACAAAACCAACTGAAATGCTTATTCTATCAGTTTGGGCAAGACATCTCAAAAAACAAAAAACTTTTTCATACTAGTTAAGACTTAATTTTTGATTGAGCGTCTCTATTGCAACTATATGATATAGTGGACCGATTTGAACCAAATTAGGTCTGGATGTATATCTTCCAAAAACAACCTCTTCACGAGGTAAATGTCTAGTGACGAAAGCAAAATTTCTGATATCCAATTTTGGGACGAACAAAATTCAGTTTAATATACAAATTTTAAATAAAAATATAAATTAATAATAATAAAAAAAAAGAAAATTGGCCTTCGGCACTGCGCAAAAAGTAATTTTTTTTTGTACAAAAAAGCTCACCCTTTTTGCGCACAGTGCACAAGAATTGTCGTTTTCAAAACGTGTGTTGTTGAGCGACCGGAATCAAAAGTAAATGCTACATAAAGCATTTAAATAATTCCCCAAAACAACAAACTGAAAATTTAAATAACCTTGAACATTTTAAGAATCGTTTAACATCACTACATCAACTGTTCAAAGTTGAAGTATATTTTAAAAGAATTTTTTATAAACATCTATATTATATTGTATACAAACAAAATCGAGCGGCAATGGCTAAACCGAGCTGTTCTGAATTCCACTTTACTTTTTGTTATCGATACTAACTCTCGCAATTGAAAGCTGCTAGAGTTACTTCAATTGATAAATAAGATTCGAGCACCGAAATTTAAGTCTAATTTAACTTCTATGTGCTATATTTAACACGAAATATTTAAAATTAATTTTCAAAAACATTTTTAAGTAATTCTAATCGGATTTAAGAGAAAACTTGAAGATTGAATGTTTTTATTATTGAGTTCATGACAACCCTGGTTCATTTTGATATCAACAAACACATGCACAGGACAGGCAAAAGGCTGGTGATAAAAAAATTTAACGGAAAAAAGGAAGCAACCAATAACCATAATTAACGGCATTTTGCAGAATTAAATTAACAATTTATATTATTTTAGCAATTTCTACTTCATCATTGGCTAAAACAGCTGATACAGTCGATTACTTACTGCTATCGAATCGTTTTCAAAACCGAGTTAGAAAAGTAAAAACGAGTCCATTTCGGTCGGAATTGGGAACAGCAAATAGTAAAACGTTCGTTTTCGTTTCGTTTTTACTTTTTGAAAACGTTTGAAATTCGGAACAGGCCTGATTGTATAAGTTTGGTTACGATATTTTTTTTTTTTATTTGAGCGTTGACGTACATAGTACGAGAATCTTTAAAAACAAAAAAGTTGTTCATTCTTAAACTTGATTTTTGACCAATTGGTCCTATGACAGCTATATGATATAGTGGTCCGATTTGAAATAGGGAAATTGCACCTGTGACCTATAAGATACTCTTCCATCAGCCCTATCTCCTGGACGAATTCGAGGATTTAGATAGGGTTGAGGTCTGATATGTCCCTTAACTAGATGCATGTTTCCCTAGGATACTTCGTCTCCTCTTCGATGTCGCAGTAGCGGCATGTTCCCTTACTAATTATACCTATTTTGTGTAGGTGACTTCTCGGTCTACAATGCCCGGTCAGCAGACCGGTCAGTATTCTGAGTCTATTCTTCCTCATGGGAATCAGTTGTTCGAAACGCTTCTGATTATAGTTGCCTATAAGATATTTCGCTTGTCGGAGACCCATGGTTTGCTCCCACTATGACTGTCATGTGTGTCTGTCCGTCTGTCCGTCTGTGTGAGCGCCTAGATCCCAGAGACTATAAGGGATAGAGATACCAAACTTTCACCCACAGACTCGAAATGCAATGGAGCAGGTCAAGTTTATTTCAAATTTTTGTCACCCCCCATTCCGCCCCCGCAAATCGCGTTCGTCTGTATAAACAACAGTACCTCAGAGACTATCAGAGTTAGAGTTACTAATTTGACACACAGATTTCTATAAGCCCCACGCAAATCAAGTTTGTTTCAAATTTAAGCCACGCCCCCTTCCGCCCCCACAAATCAGGAAAAACCACCACACCCACAGTTTTTAAGATATTACGTTTTTTGTGATAATAAACGTTAACTATTAGTACTATCTATTATCCCACTGAATCGCATCAAGATCCGACAAGTAGAACGGCAGTTATGGCGATTTAATGTTTTCAAAGTAATACAAGTAATTTCTTTAAACATAAGGATCTCAGAGACTAAAAAAAATAGAGTTTCCAAATTTGGCACGCAGATTTCTATGTACCCCACGCAGGTCAAGTTTGTTATTAATTTTTTTCACGACCCCCTCCACCCTCGCAAATCGAGAAAAGCCACCACACCCACAGCTTTTAAGATAATACTTTTTTGTGGGTATTATAGTTGCAAGTTGCTATTATCTATTATCCTATAAAATCTCAGCAAGATCGGACACGTAGAACAGCAGCATTAACGTGCCAAAGTTCTTGAAGCAAAATAAGCTCCTTAGAGTATGCATTAGTTTTAACATTATTGACTCGACGAAAATGCATCAAATAATTCTCAGCTGGTTCTGACGACGCAAATATGACATTCGGCTTGAATCGCCAATCGAAGCCACCCAAATGGTACTGATGATAGGGACTGGCATCTCTTGAATGAGCTGTACCATGCCATGCTCTACGCTTTTATGCAAGTGTTCTAGATTGTTGGTTGTATAATGTGGCCTGTTAACCAGTAGAAGGGTCGGTAACCAAAGAGATTTAAAAGTTGGCCTAAAATCTTATGTATTAGGTTTCAACTAAGTCACAATAGCAACACAATATGGCATTCAAACCTTTTTATCATTCTTGCTCCTTAGAATTCTCACCTGGTTCTAGCGACGCAAAGATGACATTAAGTTTGAATTGTTGGTCAACTAGCAGAAACGGTACTGAGGATGGAAAATTAACATCTCTTGAAATCATGCTCCTTGCATTTATGCAAGTGTTGTGTTGCTTGCTGAAGATGTCATATCGACAGTAAACCAACAAAAGACACAATTTTTGTTTTTGCCTAATTTATCTCATACAATATTTTGTAAACCATAAAAGTATGAATTGATTTCAAACTCTGCAGAATTTTTTTCTTAGACCTGAAGCAGTTGCTACTTGAATTAAACCTGAAGCAGTTGCTAATATAGAGCAGTTGATAACCTGAGGATGTTGATAAGAATTTAAAAAAGTGTTAAGAAAGGCTCCAACGGCCCCTTTCACTTACACCCCTTTGTCACATGAACCAGGTGAGTTAGCAAAAGTCTTATTATGCCATTTTGTAAATTAGGACTAAGCCTTTCGATCGGTATATATTTCGATTTGATCGGACAGTCGTAGCAAATTTTCCATATATATATTTATATAGTTATATATTGCTACTCGCCTTTCGCACCCTTCGTGCTGCTTTCGTCACAAGCGCAAACTGCCGTCCGCAGTGATTGTTAAGTTAAATTAAAAGCATTTTAAGCGTTTAAGAAAGATACCAACAATTTAATTTATTTTAATAAATTAAAGCTTGCATAGTCATAAAAATTCTCTGGCAGCACTGCTAATTTCTGCAACGCAAAAGAAAATAGTTTGCTTGTGACATTATTATTTTGCTAGAAGGTTATTAATCTACGGCTATTACTGCAACGAAAAGCAATCTGCTTAATAATCTCGTTTTGCTGCTGCCATCTTTTAATTCAAAGTAAACTGCATATATACACATAACAGGTAATAACTTGCCGAAACGAATTTTTTCAGATATGTATGATATACCAATTTATTGACTATAACATATAACGTTTTCCCGCTAATCTAGCGGGTTTTTCAAAAAGTTGTAGAACAAACATTTCTAAATTTTTTTTAGCGCTTTGATACGGACAAAAAAAAAACTGACTTTTCATCTAATTTTGAGAAGGCCACTAAAAATTTTAAATATATTTATCTTTTGAACCAGTTGTCGGATTTGGGTGATCGAGGTATCAATCAACGCGTATTTTTGATTGAAATTTTTAGAATATTAAAAAAAAAAATAAAAAAAATTAACCAAAAGGCCCCAACCGCCCCATTAGCTGTGATCGTTTAAATTTTGACCCCCTACTAACACCCCCGAATCTCATGAGCCAGGTGAGTTAAAAGTATGCCATTTTGTTAGTTAGGACTAAACCTTTTGATCGTTATATAATTCGATCTGATCGGACAATCATAGAAAATTTTCCAACTTAGCTGTATATATTGCTAGTCGCCTTTCGCACTCTTCGTGCTGCTTTCGTCATTAGCTCGAACTGCCGTCCGCAGTGATATCAAAATATTGCATCAGGCGTACAAAACCTGTTGTATGGTTGGTTTTTATATAAAAACCCATCAAATTGTTTATTTCCATACGCTACTCAGAACAAATACTGATTTAGTCGCGAAAAATCGTACGACGGCTGTAGTGTTGCAATAGAGACTCAGACTCTGGTGCGCGGGTCCGGGGTTTGACTCCCGCTCCAGGTCCGGATTTAATTTATTTTTTTTAAGCTTCATTGTTTTTTATTTAGTTTAATTTTTTTTTTTTAATTTTTTGTAACATTTTTCTTTTATTTTATTGTTTTTTTTTGTTCTTTTTGTCAAGAAAGAATGAACCAGATAGGCGCACTGCACGAAAGCAGCGCCGCGTTGCTCCTGACACATGTATAGGCAGGTAACAATGCTGATGCATACATGTATAAGTTTTAGTGTCGCAAAAATAAGCTAACACATTTGCGCTTCGAAAGTTAAATACCCTAATGAACAATAACAAATTTTATGTGAAAATTATATAAATATTATAATCATAATTAAAAATAAAAATAGTTCGGCATTACCTTTTACCTCAAAATAGCTTTCTTGCGCACTATTTTAATTTTTAATTATGATTATAATATTTATATAATTTTCACATTAAATTTTTTATTGTTTGTCACAAAATTGGATATCAGAAAATTTTGGGCATCTTGCCTTTCGTCACTAGACTTACTTTTGCTCGTCACAAAATTGGATATCAGAAATTTTGGGGCTAGAAATTGCTTTCGTCACTAGACTTTTACCTCGTGTAGAGGTTTTTTTTGTGGTAAGATATAACAACAAAACCTCTTCACGAGGTAAAAGTCTATGACGAAACAATTCTAGCCCCAAAATTTCTGATATCCATTTAATGATAAATCAATATAATCTAAAATTTTAAATAAAAATATAAGTTAATAAAAATAAAAGCGAAAACTGGCATTGTGCACTGTGAGCAAAAAGGGTGAGCTTCTTTGTACATAAAAATCACTTTTTGCGCAGTGCCGAATGCCAATTTTCGCTTTTTTTTTTATTAATTTATATTTTTATTTAAAATTTCTAGATTATACTGAATTTTGCTCGTCTATACGAGAAATTGTACGTTTTACAACATAATAAAATTTAACAGAAATCGTTAGAGCCGTTTTGTCAAAAATCGTCAAAATGTAAGCTTAAAAACATTATATCACCTGTAAAATGTTACCTGAATACTTTAGAAAAAATGTTTTAAGGTGCGCATAAAAGCCCTCAAACATACCTTTCCAATGATATATAGAACATATCTGTAGTTTCTATGGTTTGGAAACTGTTGGAGTTTCAATTTTAGCGGGATTTAGCGTTTTCCCGCTAAACTAGCGGGAAATTGAAAAAGTAAAACAAACATTTCTAGATTTTCAAAGAGGAATAAATCCCCATCATTACATCTTAGCTTTTTTAGCGCTTTGATACAAACAGACAAACAAAGAAACTAACTTTTCATTTCATTTTGAGAAGTCCACTAAAAATTTCAAATTTATTTATATTTTGAACCAGTTAACGGATTTGGGTCATCGAGGTATCAATCGACGCGTATTTTTGATAAGAATTTTTAAAAATTAAATAGTTTTACCAAAAAGACCCAACGGCTCCACAAGCTGCGATCATACAAATTTTTCCCCTCCCACTTACACCCCCGTATCTCATGACCCAGGTGAATTAGAAAAAGTTTTAGTATGCCGTTTTGTAAGTTAGGACTAAACCTTTCGATCAATATATAACTTGATCTGATCGGACAGTCGTAGCAAATTTTCCAACTTAGCTGTATATATAGTTAGTCGCCTTTCGCACCCTTCGTGATGCTTTCGTCACTAACGCGAACTGCCGTCCGCAGTGATCGGAAATCTAATAATGTTTACCCTACGACTTAAAAAAAAACCGCTAGTATTTCGAGAAAACGCTAAAACTCGATAAATTTTTTCTTATGTACTCAGGTAAAATTTTACGGATGATTTTAATGTGTTTTCTGTTTTTCTATGTGTTTTTTGGTATATTGCACATATCTATTAGCTAAGGGGGTTTGGAACATATAACCCGATAAATGAATATATACATTTTACGATCGGTCGAAAATCTCAACTAATCTGACAGAATATGCATTTAAGTTGAAATCATACAGCTGCCATAACTATAGTGGACTGATTTGTACCAAAATTGCCCAACATGTAAAATACCAACACAGATGCATGTTCTGCCGAATAGGTTCAAATCGTTTAAAAATATCTTTTAGCAGCCATTGGAACGATCCATTATATTTTTCTCCCGAACAAATTAACCCGCCCTAATAAACACATTTATTTAAAACTTTTCACAAAATATGTTATACTTACAGCGACTTCCACACTTGAGGGTGACTGTAATCGTGTTGATACTTTGGTACATTTACAATTATCAAAACACCATTGAGCGTATTGCCTTAATTTTCCATCGAATGATTCCAATTTTTGCTTTAAGAATGATACGAAAAACCTGAAAATATATAAATATGAATGAATATTATACATTATAGAGTTTATTTCCATATATAAGATAACGGGCGTAGCGAGTGTCAAGGCGGGCACCTGCCCCCCACCTCCCTAGATTACTAGCAGACTAGAATATTTCGCACAAATTTTTCGTACCGCGAAGTAGGTCTTAAGAACCGCTTTTAACATTGCTATGTCACAACCATATACTGTTGAATGATAGCTCAGCCCCTAATGTGCTGTAAAGACTTGCATATTATGTTTTTATATCACTGCGGACGGCATTTCGCGTTAGTGACGAAAGTATCACGAAGGGTTCGAAAGGCGACTAACTATATATACAGCTAAGTTGGAAAATTTGCTACGACTGTCCGATCAGATCAAGTTATCTCCGATCGAAAGGTTTAGTCTTAACTTACAAAATGGCATACTAAAACTTTTTTTAACCAACCTGGGTCATGAGATAAGGGGGTGTAAATGGGAGGGGAAAAATTTAAATGATTGCTGCTAATGGGGCTGTTGGGGCCTTTTGGTAAAATGTTTTATTTTTTCTACTATTCTACTTAGAAATACGCGTCGATTGATACATTAATCACCCAAATCCGATAACTGGTTCAAAAGATAAATAAATTTTAGTGGACTTCTCGAAATGGAATGAAAAGTTAGTTTCTTTGTTTGTCTGTTTGTATCAAAGCGCTAAAGAAGCTTAAATGTAATGATGGGGATTTATTCCTTTTCAAAAATCTAGAAAGGTCTGTTCTACGACTTTTTGAAATACGGCTAGTTTAGCGGGAAAACGCTAAATTCCTATATATCATTGGAAAGGTGTGTTTAAGGGCTTTTAAGCGTGCCTTTAAACTTTTTTCCTAAAGTACTCAGGTAACATTTTACAGGTGACATAAAGTTTTTTAGCTTACGTTTTGGCGATTTTTGACAAAACGGCTCAAACGATTTCTGTTAAATTATAATATGTTGTAATACGTACAATTTCGCGTTTTTTGGTATATGAAACATAAATTTTGGTTGAAGGGTTTGGAAGATATTACCTGTTAAGTGAATAAATACATTTTTCTATCGGTCGAAAATCACGTTTTAGTACGAAAAACTATTTGGTTTTATGAGATATATCAACCAAACTAATACAACATGCATTTAACTTGGTTTTATATATATTGACTAAAGTTGGATCGAATCGGACCACTATATCATATAGCTGTCATAGGACCGATCGGGCGAAAGTCAAGTCTTAGTATTAAAAACTTGTTTGTTTAGTGAGATATTTTAACCAAATTGGTAGCATATGCATTTAGGTTAGTTTTAAAAATCCTGACCAAAGTTAGTTCTTATCGGACCACTATATCATATAGCTGTAATAGGACCGATCGGGCGAAATTCAAGTCTTAGAATGAAAAACTTTTTTTTCATAGTAAGTACGGGGTCCCCGGCACTAGAGTATGCTCGGCTGTAGCGAAGCCACCTACTTTTTCTTTATAATTAAAGAAAACAAATTTTTTTAAATATTTATTGCCTGCATTAATGATAGAGTTACAATGTCCAAAGCAATAGCAATTACAAAAATTGCTGATATCCCACAAAAAAAACCTCTACACGAGGTAAAAGTCTAGTGACGAAAACAATTTCTAGCCCCAAAATTTCTGACATCCAATTTTGTGACGAACAAAATTCAGTTTAATCTAAAAATATAAAAAAAAAATATAAATTAATGAAAAAAAAGCGAAAATTGGCATTCGGCACTGCGCAAAAAGTAATTTTTATGTACAAAGATGCTCACCATTTTTACTCACAGTGCACAATGCCAATTTTCGCTTTTTTATTAATTTATATATTTATTTAAAATTTTTAGATTAATCTGAATTTTGTTCGTCACAAAATTGGATATAAGAAATTTTGGGGCTAGAAATTGCTTTCGTCACTAGACTTTTACCTCGTGTAAAAATTAATTAATTAAAGATTAAAAATACAAATACAATTAAAAATAAATTATGAAATGTAAAGAAAAAAAATTAAAATTAGATTTAGATCTGGGGTAAGCAAAAATTATAAATGATCCAACCTTTGTTGCTAGGATTGGGGAAAACCCAGAAAAACCCAACTAGATCAATTAAGATTAGTATTGTTAATAACAATAGTATGAATGTTAGACTAGTATAAAGTAACATAACAAGTTATTAGTATTAGTAAGGTCAGGGATTTAACGATAGGTATTGGAAAATTGCGGATTTTAGGGAAGGGAGAGGAAGAGAGAGTTCTGAGGAAAAAGAACTAGAATCAATCTCTCCAATAATCAATTTGTGAAAAAAACAACACCAAAAGTTTTTCTACGATTAATTAAAGACGGAAGATTGAGATGACGAAGCCTATGGGAGTACGGTGGTAAACGAAGGTTGGGATCCCAGTTAAAACCACGTAAGGCGAAAAGCAAAAATAGCTTTTGAACTGATTCAATTCGATTCTGGTTTATTTGATACTGTGGGCTCCATATGCATGAACAGTATTCCAGGATGGGACGAACTAAAGAAACGTAAAGGAGTTTAGTGGTGAAGGGATCATTAAATTCTTTCGACCAACGTTTAATAAAACCAAGTACTCCTTTGGCGTCATTAACTATAGTGGAGATGTGCAAATTGAAGCATAATTTGCAATCAAATAAAACTCCAAGATCCTTTACAGTTTTTATACGTTGCAAAGGGGTATTGTCAATCGTATAAGAACCTAAATAGGGCCTAGTACGACTAAATGTCATGAACATACACTTTGAACAATTGAGATACAATTTATTGGCCGAGCACCATAGTTGCATAGCGTTCAAATCGTCTTGCAGACGATTATGAAGAAGGGGATCAGTGTATGAAAAGATAAGTTTTACATCATCTGCATACATTAAATATATGAATGGGACAGAATAGTGGGTAGATCGTTAATGAACAGAGTGAAAAATAAAGGCCCCAAGTGACTACCTTGAGGTACACCAGAAGTAACGTGAACCGAACTCGAAGTGGTTGACCTAAGAAGCACTTTTTGGGTCCTACCTTTTAAGTAGGTGGAAAACCAACGTACAAAGGCGGGAGGGAAACCTATGCAATTAAGTTTGTAAAGTAAGAGGTCATGGTTCACAGAGTCAAAGGCTTTACTGAAGTCAGTGTATATGACATCAGTTTGCTTTTTCTCTGAAAATGCATCATTTACCAAGGAGGTAAATTCAAGCAAGTTTGTCGTAGTGGACCGACCCTCAATAAAGCCGTGTTGTGCAGGGGAAATGATCGATTTACAGAGATGCTGCAAAGAAGAAACAAGGATTTTTTCAAATAATTTAGGAATGGCTGATAGCTTTGCAATGCCTCTGTAGTTCGAAATATCAGACTCACCACCTTTTTTGTGGAGGGGAATGATATAAGATTCTTTCCAAAGATGTGGAAGAATTAAAGATTCAAGGGATAGATTAAAAAGCTTATGCAACGAAGCAGCTAAAGAAGAACAACATTCCTTAAGGAGACAACTAGGAATGTTGTCTGGCCCAGGAATGAAAGAAGATTTTAAAGAGCTAATAGAAGAGATTATAGTGTTATAAGAAATAGAGGGAGCAAACATAGTGTTTGATTGAAAAATAGAATAAGGATAAGATGAGTTGGAAGTGGAGATTGGAGAATAGGTGGATTGAAAAAAGTTAGCAAATAGTTCAACGGCTACAGAGTCGTTGCTGGCATTATCTATCCGATAAAAAAAAGAGGAAGGTAAACTGGGGGATTTACGCTTCAAGTTAACAAATTTGTAAAATTGTTTAGGGTCACGGGAAAACTGTCTTTTGCAACGAGTTAGATAATTCTCGTAGCATAGCGAGTTTAAATTGGCGAAGTCCGACTTGGCTACTGTGTACTTAGACCAGTCAAGACTCGTACCAGACTTCTTATATTTTTTAAAATATTAAGATTTAGTATTTTTTTAAATAAGAAAGTCTAGGTGTAAACCAAGGAGGCTTTTTAGAACCAGACGGTGGAAGATAATTTGGAATGCACACATCTAAGAGTGAATTTATGGTCTCATAGATAGAACTAAGGGCAATGTCGATGTCAGTAGCTTTCTCTAAAAAGCACCAGTCGGTAACCAGGATAAGTTCATTAAGCAATGAATAATTTCCCTTGCGAAAACAACGACGTGGTGATTGCTGACATAATACAGGTGGACTAAAAGGTTTTGAGATTGAGATAGAAATTTCTATAGTAGGGTGATGTAAATCTTCAGGGATACTTAATGGGGATACCCTAGAGACGGCAGTATTTGCGAAATCATTAATAAAAACCAGATCAAGAATTCGATCATTGTAATTTCTTATTGAATTCATTTGAAACAATGAGAGGTCAAGCAAGTTATCTAAAAAGTTATCTTGGTTTAAGGGAACGGTAATTTGTGCTACTGAAAAATGACTAAGAAATTTTAGGCAAATTAAAATCACCCAGCACAATAAATAAGTCATTGTCTTTGACTTGAAGATTTATTTCTTCAATACAGGTGAAATGTTGCAAGTAAACTGCAGGAGAAGCTTTTGGAGGGATATAAGAGCAGATGATAAAAATTAATCGAGTTGAAAAAGTTACTTTGACAACAACAATTTCAATATCAGTAGTCACATTAAAAGTAATGCCTTTTGACTGAAGTGCCGATTTAGTGGCAATAAGTACGTAGATAATTATTTGACATAACTTCAGAATCAGATACTGTAGGATTTAACCAAGTTTCTGACAAAGCAATTATATCAGAATCAAAGGACATACTACTCAAATATAGATTTTTAAGCTTAGTAAGGAGGCCTCTAACATTTTGATAATGAATACAGGCAAAATCGGGCTAGCCGTACTAGCGGGCTCATGTACGATGGAACTGCCGGCTGTAAGCGATACAGGCAAGGATTCACTACGCCTTTTGGGCTTAAACTCATGAACAATCATATGAGGTGGCCAAAATTTTGGATCACAAATGACAGCAAATGAGTCGTGGGGGACACTTATTTTAAAAGATGCTATTTCACGGGCCGTAGCAAAATTAAATTTAGTGATCGAGACCTTAGCAGAGACTTTGCTAGAAATGTATGCATCCACATTTTCACAAGTAGTGTCCGAGGATAACCTAGACACAAATACTTGCTTACGGGGAGCAACAACATTTAAAATAGGGATCTCAGATGAAGGGGCAACTACGTTATCAGTTCTATTGCTAGGCGCTGCAGCTCGAGGAGGTCTACCCTTCCGACCAGATCCAGCCCGCACCGAAGACCGATGACTTGGGCTGATTCAGTTGACTGAGTGATATAATCACCTGTAGAAGGTGTAGGAGAATTGAATAGGTTATTAATACCCGGAGAGGCCGATAAAGACAAAGTTGGCGAAGCCTCTTGATATTGACGAGATGCCAATGGAGTCACGGGAGGCTGAGTAACCGGTATATTAGGGGGAACTGATAAAAATTGAGAATCAGGTGGTGAGCTAAATTTATATTGGCTAAGCAACTCCAGACTAGAGTCAAAATCACTGGAATGAAGCTTAGCCATTTTATTAAGTTTTAAGAATTGGTTTCTCACAGAACTAAACATTCTTGAGAAAACAATTTGAATGTCGATGCATACTGGACAAGACCATTTCACTGCACCACATTCCTTTTTAGAAACGGCAATGATCTTATCACATTCTCGACCTGTAAGACCAGCACACTTTGCATGCATGATATTCTCACACAACCAACAATAAATAAATCTCGGTTGCACAGAATCATCAGCACACTTCATAGTGCAGTTTTTCTTGCAGCACGACATATTTCCAACAGGGGCTATACAAATACAAACAAATACTCAATAGGCAGAATAGGTAGAAATTGCGCACTTGAATAGAGCGGGAGGCACTCAAATGAAGCTCTAAACAAGAGAGCAAAACACAAAAACAATTTGCTTGTGAGAGCACGCTGCTAAACAAAAACGAAATGCAACAGCGAACACACGCACAAACAAATGTATTAAGATGTGCGAAGAGCCGAAACTGAGATAAGGAGATGTAAACACAAACAAAATCGATCGCTGTGCTTACAATAACAACAAACTTGTGTGAGCGAGGTGTAAAGCAAAAGCCGAAATACACAAACAAACACGCGCACAAGAATGTAATTATTTAAGGGAAACAGCAAAACTTAGTTTAGCAAAAATAAAATGCTATATATTAGGACCACAATGCACAAATGATAACAACTTACACAGCAAGTCGATGGCTTGTTCACTTATGCACAATTTTAGATCAAAAAATATAAAAACGGTCTGTTACAATTCACAGAAACAGATAAAAATTTACGAGCAAAATAAAACACGTCTAATTCGCTCAAACAAAGAACTCTCTCTGTGACAATTACACAGAAATTTCAACCACAGCTAGGAACTTACAATTGATAAAAAGCTCATATATAAAATTCTTTGTTCTGACTGACTGACTGGTTCACCCATTGATCGTTGCACAGCCCAAACCATAAGACCTAGGAATGAAAGATTAGACGGCGCAGCGTGGGGCCATTTCTCATTTTGCGTTGCAAAAATCATATCTTTTAAGCCAGTTAAAAAAAACCAAAGAAATATCATCATTGCATAATTGAAAAATTGATGGCTCTAAAACTACTGGTTTATATCTAAGACTGCGTACTAATGGTTTATTTATCTATTCAAAAGCTTTCTGAAAACGTCAATAATTTCAAAATCGGTAAACGGATTTTCGAGTAATGACAAATGTGCCCGCACATCTAAAGGCCGCTAAGAAAAAAAGGGTTTTTCGTCAAATGGGCCCCCATATCTGTAACTACTAGAAGGACCATAGTAGGTCTGTTGGATTCGAGAAGTCGAGATAGTAATATAAGGCGGAAACTACTTACATTCTTAAGGTATTGTTGTGCGAGCAACATTGTTTGTTAAACTATTATTGAATAAACTATCACCTTACATATCTATCAAAAAAGTGGGTTTGGTTCGTTTAATATTTTTGCTCTTGCCTAGTGTAATAAATGTTTGCAGTCGGGAGTTCGATTCTTCGATTTTTTTATTTGACATTAACATTTGTATTTATGCACGCCTATAGATATAAATATTAATGTTTTGGCTCGTGCTTACATATGTTTATATATATGTGTGTGTGTTCTTAACAAATCTCGGAAGTGCACATATCACTTAGGAAAAACTGACACCATCTGCATATGCCAGTCTTCTAAATCTTGGCCAAATTTGGTTTTACGTCGGTCCACTATATTATATCGCTAGCATTAAAAAGATCGGAAAATCCAGTTTTTGTAAGAAAAGCTTTCTTATATTTTTAAATATCTTAATCTCAAAAACAAAACAATCTTATAAACCATGTGACTTAGCAAAAGTTTTAGTATGAAATTTTGTTAGTGAAGACTATACCTTTCGATCGGCATATAACTCTATCTGATCGGAGTCGAAGAAAATTGTCCATTTTTGCTGTTTATAGTGCTATCGGCCTTTCGCACCCTTGGATCTTCTTTCGTCACTAGCGCGAACTGCCGTCCGCAGTGATAGTCGCCTTTCAAGATGCTTTCGTCACTAGCGCGGACTATCGCGACAATATCAATGGAAGAGTGCAGAACATAAAACGTGTGCTTTCTCTTTCTAACTCTCTCTGAGGGCAGGGATAGCGAGTTGTAAAAATTAAAGGGGACTCCCTACATCAGACGACAACGTAGGCGAACGAAGCGAGCAAGCAGTTGCTATATAAATTAATTTTTATTTGATTCTTATTTGTAGTATGTATATTGATAAATCTATATATAAAAAATAGTTTGCCCACCTGACTGACTGACTGAGCATTTTACATGCCACAATATACTTAAGATAATTTCATAGTGATTTACGGCTGCGTTTTGGAAAATTCGAGCTTCAAGTGCGTAAAATCAAGGTCAAAGCTAGCATTTATTTGGATTTACATATAGCAGTGTTTGGTCAGCCGGCGAGCTCAGTACCTAGGTACTAGAGCCCTGCACAAGCTCACACTAAATCGAGTTAACAGTCGGAAATCACACTGTGCACACATTCAAAACAACTCATTTTCGTTTTCAAATAAATAGTTCAATTCCTTATGAGTTATTGATTCATCGGATTCATTGACTCGAAGCTAAGCTGTCGTGTGGCTCAACTCATTTTTTATGATTTGCTCTCAAACTGTCACGAAAATCATGATGATTGTAAGACAGTCTCTCTAGTGTTTGCTCTCACACTCGTTTTTATGATCTTGCTGAGTTATTTCAATGTTGAATGTGCGAATCACACATTTTCAGAAATGAATAACTAGTGCAAGGTGAATTTGTAATAAGGTGACGTCCTCCGATTTGGTAAGGGGTCAAACAGTATTAGGTTCTTTCGGCAAGTGCTAAGAAGAGATACCAAACGACTTTTGCAAGCATACTATCAAAAGCATCAAAAGAGAGCAGCCGTAAAGACGGCTTCACTGTTGCCAATTTCCCTTTTTTCTGGTTTTACAAGTTTTTTAAAGCAAAGACAATCAATAAAATCATAAATTTTCCTCTGAGCAAAGAATTTGACAGCTGTTAAAATACGTTTTTAATAACAGCAATCGATCAGGAAGTGGATCAGGATCCAAACTACAATGTTACATACCACAGGTTATGTAATTGAAAAGCACCTTTATATAGGGAAAACTAATAGATTTTGTTAATAAATTAAAAAGTTTTGATATCTGTTAATAGAGGTTTGTACTTTATGTTTAAAAGCTTGGATTGTAGAATTCGGTCGTATTGTCCTCGTAATCTTACTCGTTAAACATTAAAATGAAATCTCAACTTTAAATGAAAATATAAAAAAATATATCTAAAAAAAAAATTGCGTTTTACAGCCGATTTTTCTATATTATGTGGTGGTCTAACGTTGACTAAAATGCCAGAAACTTACAATAACTTAAAACAGGTGAGTTTGGCCTGAAAATATTAAAAAACAAGTGGGAAAGGCTAGTCGAGATCCCGACAATAGGATACCCGTTGCTTAATTTAAATATATATATAAGAGTATTTAAAAAAAAAAAATTTTTTTTAAATGTTTTTTGAAAATTAAATATTTTTATTAAAATTTATTACTATAGGCCCTGAATCCCAATTGGGGCATGACTTGTTGCTCAATTTGCCTCGACCTCCTAATTATGAGACTCAAAAAAAAAGGTTTTTGTCCAAATTTGAAAATTAGCAGCTTAGTCAGGTTAAAAACTGATTTTGGTTATCAACTGCTTCATGTTCACAATTGTTTCAACATCCTCAGATTATCAACTGCTTTATATTAGCAACTGCTTCAGGTCTAAGAAAAAAATTCTGTCAACAAATTTGTGTGGTACCTGGGGTACAGAATATTTTATAGATCAAACGTCCGAATTAACAAGTGTCCGAATTCTTAAAATAAAAAAGTAATTTATTTTTTCGTTAATTAAGTTTTTTTAGAAATAATAAAAGTGTTGCTTTTCATGTTTCAATTCCGCGAGTGATGCGAATCGAGGGATGGCTAGCAAAGCGAGCACAACTTAATTCACAAAAATTCACGATACTTGTACAGAAAGGGTATAAAAAACATTTTTTTTTCTTTCAAAATCGAGGTTACGGCTCGATATACATTAAGGCTTTTATAGAGTGTTAATTTTAAGTTCAAGTTTTGTAAATAATAGAGATTGCGGAAACTATTCATTAATATACTTGAGTGAGTGATATTTACCTGAACAATAATTTGCTGGGTTGAAAGGCGACAATTATGAGACACATTAAAAGCCACAATCGATCAGCCCATTCCGCATTAGGATTTTTAGTCATTTGTCTCATGCATTGAACAAATATTTCATCCCGTAATTCCTCTCTTTCAATACCCAAGCCAATAATGTATTGAATACTTTGAAGCTCTCGTTCCGCGTTGTGTTCCCCACGCATATATTTACACAGCTCCTAAAAATACAAAATGTTATGTGAAAATAAAGTATATTTCTTCAACATTTTTTAATATATCATATTTTTTAAGTCTTTCGCGAGATAAAAAATAATATCTTATTACATATTTCCTCAATGAGTTTTAAAATAGCAGATTTTATATTCTTTGTACGTTAAGTTAAAAATGGGATTACTGATTAAAAAACCTGCCGATTAAACCCAATGTTAGAAATAACGACCCTCTGCTCCTTAATTAAATAAACTGCAGTTAAAATGCCTTCTCTTGCACATATTTTTGCGGTTTTTATTCTTATCTTACTTACAAACACGTTTATGTGATCGGATTTCAGAATCAACAAGTTTGTGTGGTTGCAGAATATTTTATAGATAATAATATACTGTCCGAATTATCAGATTGTTCGATTTAAAAAGTGTCCAAATTATTAAAATTTAAGTAATTTATTTTTAAATTAAAGAAGTTTATTCAAGAAAAATATAAAAAGTTCTCCTTTTTTTCACGCTTCAATTCCGCCAGCAAAGCGAGCGGGGGTTGGCGAGCGAAGCGATCAGTGGGCGAGACACCCATGTTTCTTATATTTTTTTTAAATAAACTTATATAACGCAAAACTGAATTAATGTTCAATTTCAATTATTCGAACAATGCTTAATTTGGACAATTGAATTTTTTGCTTTGAAATATTCTGATACACAGACCCCACACAAATTGGCATTTTCTTAAATCCGATCAGAGTTTTTTATACAATTTAAAAAA
Source organism: Drosophila innubila (assembly GCF_004354385.1). Lineage (NCBI taxonomy): Eukaryota > Metazoa > Arthropoda > Insecta > Diptera > Drosophilidae > Drosophila > Drosophila innubila. Next base: position 3,617,776 of record NW_022995373.1, read on the forward strand.
AATTGGTTTTCGAGCTGTTCTTGGAGGTGCGCCAACATTTCTCATCATTACTCGAGAATGCCAGAACCGATTTACTTTTTCTAAAAGCTATTGAATATATCTACCACAAAAAAAACATCTACACGAGGTAAGAGTCTAGTGACGAAAGCAATTTCTAGAACCAAAAGTTCTGATATACAATTTTGTGACGAACAAAATTCAGTTTAATCTAATAATTTTAAATAAAAATATAAATTAATAAAAAAAAAAGCGAAAATTGGCATTGTACACTGTGATCAAAAAGGGTGAGCTTCTTTGTACATAAAAATTACTTTTTGCGCAGTGCCGAATGTCAATTTTCGCTTTTTGTTTGATTAATTTATATTTTTATTTAAAATTATTAGATTAAACTGAATTTTGTTCGTCACAAAATTGTATATCAGAACTTTTGGTGCTAGAAATTGCTTTCGTCACTAGACTCTTACCTCGTGTAGAGGTTTTTTTTGTGGGATATCAGAAATTTTTGCAATTGCTTTTGCTTTTGACATTGTTACTTTATAATTAATGCAGGCAAATAGTAAAATATATAAATTTTGTTGTTAAACCTATTTCATATTTTAAAAAAAATTTTTCTTTAATTATAAAGAAAAACTAGGCTCGCTTTGCTCGCGTTGCTACAGCCTAGCATACTCTACTGTCCGAGACCCCGTACTTATTATGAAAAAAAAAGTTTTTTATACTAAGACATGGATTTCGCCCGATCGGTGCTATGACAGCTATATGATATAGTGGTTCGATTATAACCAACTTTGGTCAGAATATATACGTCTAATTAAAATGCATATTCTATTAGTTTGGATACGATATCTCGTAAAACAAAAAAGTTTTTCATACTAAGACTTAATATTGGACCGATTGGCTTTATGATATAGTGGTCCGATAAGAACTAACTTCGGTCAGGATTTTTAAAACTGACTTAAATGCATATGCTATCAATTTGGTTAAGATATCTCACTTAACAAACAAGTTTTTCATACTAAAACCTAATTTTGACCCGATCGGTCCTATGGCAGCTACATGATATAGTGGTCCGATTTGGTCAGGATATATAAAACCAAGTTAAATGCATATTGTATCAGTTTGGTTGAGATATCTCATAAAACAAAAAAGTTTTTCGTACTAAAACATGCTTGTCGACCGATAGAAAAATGTATTTATTCACTTAACAGGTAATATCTTCCAAACCCCTCAACCAAAATTTATGTTTCATATACCAAAAAACGCGAAATTGTACCTGTACCCTGTATGTCCGCATTCCAACGGGAAACGTAACAACTGTCAGGCTGCTCACAGCCAAGTCGCGAGTTGCACCATTAAAGACATTGACGGTACCACGACAAGAGTTGTGTGGCGCTCATCTATAAGCAACCTTGTGGGAGAAGGTTAGACTGTTGGTTGACTTGCCAATTCAGAGGGCTGTCTGTTGGTCGGACTCGGAAGTTGTGTTGTATTGGCTACGCACACATCCGTCACAGCTCAATACATTCATTGCCAACAGGGTTGCCAATATTCAGAGATTGATTCTAGAGGTTGAATGGGGACATGTGCCTACAAAACTAAATCCAGCAGATTTAGTCTCTCGTGGATGCTCCACTTCGGAACTTATTGAATCATATTGGTTTGTTCGCCCAGATTTCATAAAGCAAAATCCTGAAAACTGGCCTATAAATTTACATAGCCGAGTCTATGGTACCACAAGCAGCTACCGTGGAGTCTAAAAGAAGTGCGAAGATCGCGGCCGATACAGCCTTAAATCCGGCAACCGCCATATCTATGGTGGTTGCAACTTTGGTCCAAAATCCAATTTCTGATTTGATTGAAAAATCATCATCATACCTAAAAACTTTGCGAATAGTTGCTTATGTACAACGTTTTGCAAACAGAAATAGAGATGATTATAACTCGAAAGTTATAAATGCGACAGAAATGGATGCAGCGTTTTTGGCTATAGTCTGCGCCCTTCAGCACATATTTTTTCATGAAGAGTTTCAAAGGCTTAGCAAATCGCGTTCGCTTAAACCAACTGTGAAAAAAACTAAGTCCTTTCGTGGATCAGTATCGTAATGGGAAGTATGTCTGGTGTCTTTTAAGTGTTGGAGGTCGTTTAATCAAAGCATCACCTCCAAGCAGCACCAAATTTCCATTGCTGATGCCAATAAAGAAGCACGATTTGTCAAATTATTCATTCAGTACTTGCACAAAACTCACTGTCACGCTGGTCCGCGACTTCTAGTAGCTTTGCTGCCTTGCAGCAAGAATGGGAAATCTACCTTCAGATCGTTTGCATGGAACTCGGCCATTCAAGATCAGTGGAGTGGATTTTTGTGGTCCTGTGCGAGTATCTTTGGGAATTCGGGGCAAATCTCCTGTAAAGTTGTACATAGTTGTACGTGCAAAGTTCAGCCAGGAGAGGTCGTGCTCATCCACGAGGACACCGCTCCTCCTCTCCAGTGGCTCATGGGAGTGGTAGAGGAAGTCACTAAAGGAGCGGATGGCAAGGTGCGAGTGGCCAGCGCTAGAACCAAGGCGGGAATGCTTAAAATGCCAATTCATAACCTGGCCCCACTGCCACTGGAATCCTCGGAGAATCATGTGGTCTCGGATACTGTTGTTGCTGATACTGTTGTTGCTGATGCTGTTGTTGCTAATACTGTTGCTGCTGATACTGTTGCTGCTGAACCTGCTGAACCTGACCTGTAGCTGACCCAAGCAATAACTTTTACCAATTGTTTTGAAGCCCTGCGGCCATTTAACGCGGCCGATGTTTGGTCATTTCTGAAGTCATTATAATTAAATTATTATCTAGTTCAGCGGTGGGCACGGAATTTGCAATCGTGAGCACTACAACAACATCTACAACAAACACAACTTCTGAATTCATAAATTAAAACAAAATGAACACATTTATGACTCTGTGCGTCGCGACGAAAAATCAGTGTGGTTGTTGTTGGTTTTGACAAACTAAAACAATTATACACTAAAAGAAGTTCTAATTAATTTTATTTGCAAGTCGAACGCTTATTATGCGGTCAAAATCACAACGCATCAAAACGCATCAAAACCAACTTTACTTTTTCACACAGTGTACAAGACGCTGCTGAAGTCATAAATCATAGGAAAATGAACACTTTTATGACCGTACGCGTCGCAGCCGAAACTCGAGCATTTGCTATGTGTTTGTTGTTTAGTTTTATTGGGGGTCATAAATGAGTTGCGCGCGGCGTCAAAAGTTGTTGTTGTTGTCTGAGTTTTGTGAGTAGCGCGAGCAAGGGCTTGCCCATCGCTGATCTAGTCATAAAATTGTGAATTTATCGGAATATCTTTAGTGTAACATTGCTGCTAATGATATCGAAATGTTAGCATACTCTCTTCTAATGTTGCTATAAGCGAGAGCGTTGCAGCAGTTGTCGGTTGAAAGTGAATATTAATTTTATTCTGGTGACCAAAGGTCCACACACACACACATACACACACACAGTTTGTTTTTAAGCGTGCAGGGTGTGTTTGTTCTGACTTCTGTTTTTTTTTTTTTTGATTTTCGCGCGGTTCCCTCGGTGGCACTCCCTGGAAGACTAATAAATAGGTGAACTGGATCGCAGTTAAGGCCTGACGTTGCTTAGCGGCGCTCTATTGCGTTTCGTGCGAGTGCTGTGGCTGGTTTTCTACATAATAAGGCCGATCCAAGTCGGGCCCCAGTTCGTAGGCGAGGGAGGGGTCTCCTTCTGGTGGGTGCAGCTTTTCCTTTCACACTTCCTAGCTTGCTGTGCCCATCCTGGTCGCCAGAGCTAGCAGTTCAGGTGCAAATGGCGAAACAAACGATGAACAGGCTTTTGCGGTGTCGAAAAAGCTGTTACGAACGCCACCAACATGTGCGCTTGTCCCGGGATCGACGCCGCCGAGGATCGCCGAAGGAATCTTTGTTTTTAATGCTGCTGCCAGCAAGACCTCAAAAGGAAGCAGGAAATTGGAAAGTCCCAGGAATATGCAGTGGAAAACACCGCCCAAAAAGCCCAAGAGTACCAATTCACCTAGTGAGCTAATGGCAGAACTTGGCAGCATTCTTAGGGACATCATATATATGGTCGAAGATAAGAAGCCAGCTGTCCGACATATAAATCTCGATAAAGCGGATGAGTCAAATCCAGCAACAAGTGAGCGGCCATCTTAAGAGGGACTCTAATAAAGACTGCATTTCAAAAGAATGCCCCAAGTGAGATACTGGACTGCGCCAGGATGCCAAACGAGATGTTATGACGTCCATAACACCGGATGACCACAACATTAACCAAATCCCGGAATGTAGAGCACGCTGCTCCCAGCCCCCCTTGTGAGCAGAAAAATGGAACTCCCCGATCCCCTAATGCGGCGGACGCCATGCCACACCCTCGTCAATCTGGAACGACGAAATGGCAGAAAGTAGATAGACGTACCCACAGGTCCTTAAAGCTGTCCAGCGATGCAGCACTACAGGAGTTTAAGAAAAAGGTGTCTGGAATCCGACGTAAAGCAGCAGGTGGGGTACTTCTGCGTATGACCAAGGCCTCTGATGAGTCTACAGGGAAACTGCAAAAAGCAATTCAATGCATAATCGGAGATCAAGCTGTAGTCCAAGCCATCACTGACAAAGTCACAGTGGAGATCCGGGACATTTCTGAGTGGACATCAAGCGATGATGTACTTGAAGCTGTATTTCAAGCGATTGACTGCGATCTGAGCTCTGAGGCCACACCCAAAGTTCGACCGGCGTACAAAGGCACTCAAACAGCCACGCTGATTCTGCCCAAGAATATAACCAATCAGATTCTTAAGCTTGGCAAAATGCGAATTGGATGGTCACTCTGACGACTTCGGGCCAAGGTTGAACCTCGACGATGTTTAAGATGCCTGCATACTCTGCAGAAGATCAGGAGAGCAGAAGGCGGCACGCAGGACATTAAGCAAACTGTGTCCGCGTTATCTCGAGGCAGTCAGAAAACACCAAAATTAAGTTTCTACAACTCAATACCAACCACTGCCGCGCAGCTCAGGATCTTTTGGAAAAAACAGTTGAGGAGATGAGTATCGATGTCGCTATCCTAAGCGATACTTACTCACCAAAGCACGAAGGCATCTGACTCCAGAGCAGCGACGGCGGATCAGCTATTTGGAGTTGCGGGCAGCATTCAGCACAGCTCACCCATAGGTTGACGTACAGATGGTTTGTAAGAGCCAAAGTTAAGAACACCTACATTTACAGCTGCTACTTGCCTCCTAGAGTACAAGTCCAAGAATTCCAGGCCGTACTCGAGGACATTGCTCAGGATGCACAAGAAAAATCTCCCAATATAATCGCAGGTGATTTTAATGCATGGAGCACAGATTGGGGTAGCAAAAATTACAACCTATGAGGCCTGTTTCTTGCGGACACGTTTGCTCACCTTAATGAATGCCTCCTAAACAGCGGAACGCAGAGCACATACAGCATGGCAGGCCGAGAATCAATTATTGACCTGACCTTTGCCAGCTCTGAACTCGCCCGAACTGCCTTTTGGCGAGTATCAGACACCTATACTCACAGTGACCACAAAGCGGTAATAACAGAACTTCGCTTAACAACTGCCCCAAGGAGGCTCCAACCAGCCCGACATGTGGGCTATAAGGCTTACACTTTGGCTAGAGGAAAAATGCTTTCTAATCTGCGAGGACTTATAGCAACGGGCGATGCCAGCAGCTGTGCACAAGGCATTGCTAACTGTATTGAGGCGGCCTGTGAAGCGTTGATGGCTAGATCTTACAGTGGAGGAAGCAAGCGAAACCCTGTCCCATGGCGGAATGATGATATCGGCAAAGCTCGCGCTGACTGCTGCGCTGCTAAGCGGAAGCTGAAGAGATCCAGAGGCAGTCTTTCTTTTGAAAGCAACCTGTCTGAGTTTAGGGCACTGCGCAAGACACTACGAAACGCGATTAAGCAGATCAAGATGCGGTGCTTTCAGGAGCTGTGCGAAGCAGCAGATACTGAGCCATTCGGCGCTGCCTACAAAATGGTAATGGGCAAACTCTGCAAGCAGCCAATGCCTACAAGCCCGACAAAACTGGAAGCCATCGTCAGGCACCTGTTCCCTTCGCAACCACCACTAGGCCCTCCAGTTTATCAACGAGAATACTCCGACACGGTTAGCTTAACCAAAGTGAGCGAAGTACTAGAGATAGTTTCTCAAATCAAAGCAGGAAAAGCACCAGGCCCTGATGGAGTTCCAAACGCTGTCCTTAAAACAGTCATAGCTGCATATCCTGACGCCTTCGCAGATATGTACAACACGTGTCTAAGGGAACGCACGATACCACTCAGGTGAAAAAAGCAAAAACTTGTCCTCATACCCAAGCCTGGAAAGGAACCGGAAGATTCATCTTCATACCGCCTGCATGTTGGACACAACGGGCAAGATGTTAGAGAGAATAATATGCGACCGTTTTTGAGAGCGAGATAGAAATTTGCAGCGGCCTCTCGGACCATCAATATGGCTTTCGGAAGCATCGGAGCACGACAGATGCTACTGTTGAGCTCGTAGGCATAGCAAAATGCGCTATTGAGGGAACTCGGGCTCAAAAACAGTACTGTTTGGTCTGCACACTCGACGTAAAAAAGCATTTAACTCGGCCAATTGGAATGTCATCTTGCAGGCTCTACACAGATTGGGAGTCGCGACATACCTCATCCAGCTGATCCGAAGTTACTTCGAGGACCGCATTCTACTATACGATAAGGAAGAAGGCGAAAAACAATATTCGATAACTGGAGGAGTTCGCCAAGGCTCTGTTCTGGGCCCATTGATTTGGAGCCTAATGTATGATGGAGTTTTGCGCATCACCTTGCCTGAGGGATGTACACTGATTGGATTCGCTGATGATATCGCTCGGATAACGGTTAAAAATCTGCTTGCCGATACAACCGACAGCTGCAGCATTGCCGTAGATGCTATCACCACTTGGCTAACAGACCACGGACTCTCTCGCAGAGCACAAAACGGAAGCAGTCCTTATCAGTAGCAGACAGAAGCCGCGGAATCCCTCAATACGTATAGGCGCCACATCAATTGTTTCCCAACCCAATCAAATACTTGGGAATAATGATAGACCACAGATTGAAGTTCAAGGACCACCTGCAGTACTCCAGCCTTAAAGCAGTCCAAGCGACCAATGCTATAAGCAGATTGATGACAAACATCAGAGGTCCTCAGCAACAGAGCAGGAAACTCATAGCAGGGGTGGTCATGTCCATCTTGCTGTATGGATCAGTCATTTGGCCTCAGCGATGAGCGTACCCACGTACTGTCGGGACTGCAAAGCTGTATACAGGAGATGTGCCCTAAGAGTGGCCTGTGATTTTCGCACAGTATACCAAGTAGCAGTTCTGGTCATAGCTGGAATGATCCCTTTTGGACTTCGTGGCAGAGGAACGGAGCAGCGGCATAGCATCCAATAGAGAGCATCGGGAAAGCACAATAACGCAGTGGCAAGCGAGATGGGAAAGCAGTAGCAATGGAAGCTGGACAAGACGTCTGATACAAAACATACGGCCTTGGATTCAACCACGCCATGGACAGGTATATTTTTATACCTCTCCTTTTTTGAGTGTACTTTGTTCGACACTGAACGTAGCAAGATGAGCACTGACGGCCACATATTAAACGCGGACAACATAGTCGATTATATGCTACGTAGTGAGGAAAACTGGAATGCTGTAGGACAGATGGCAGCAATCGTAATGAAGGAGTAGCGACGTCGCGAGAGAAGCAGAATCTCCGAGTAGTCCCAAGCCTAGCAAAGCTACATCCGCCTCGTGAAGTAGAACCTCATAGCCCAATCCCACGGGAGCGGAACGAGCCTCTTCCTCTCTACCTACTTATCACTCCTATGTATCTTTACTCTTGTTAAATATTTATACTACATCTATACTAAATAGCTGTACCTGTCCAATAATAAAAAAAAACACACATACAAACATAAAACGGACAAGTTGTCGAGGGATCGTTTGCCCATTTGATTTGATTGCCTATTGGATTTGGCAGTAGCAATGATGTTCCTTTGTCGGATAATATGACGGCTGTATGATATGTTTATACGACCAGACCGATTCTGACATTTGGCGGATTTACTTACAAGCTTTAAAAACTGAAAAAACTGGATTTTTTAGTAAATGATGAAAAATTATTCTTAATTTATCTTGAGAGTCAAGAGATTTTTTTTTTACTTTAAGGTGAATCTGAATTGAAAACTTTAAGCTTTACAGGGTATGTTACTACTTTTGCCTATTGCACATAGTTAAAATATTCCTGGTATACAATTTAGGACATACTTACTCTGAATATATTACAGGATAATACTATATTTTCTGGATCATACATATGAATGTGAGATGTTGGAATTTTTTCAGATCTAGTAAAAGTGATCATTTCATGCTTTGGCATTATATCCATGACTTTTTTTCCTTTTCTTGTTAATGTCGAAATTAAGGTTCCGTCTATCAAACGTTCATGTTCATTAAAGAAGTTTTCTGCAAATTCCAGTAAATTATAGCTTGAATCATTATTTAACACTTCCTTTTTGACATCGAGTTGATGCATTTCCTGAAGTTTTTTTTCCACTCTAAATTTACGTCTTTGTTCACGATCATTTTGAGCATTTGGAGTCGTTGAATCTTTTTGTCCTAGGCCTAAAATAAATTTGGAGTCCGTACTAGGTTTTTCAAAGCCACTTATAATTTCTTCTTTTGGTTTGCTCCCGTCTATATTTGACAACGCTTCATATATTGGCTCTGAGTATTGTTGCTTCCGACCATTATTGATATTGATATCCACAGAAAACGACACTGATCGATCAGTTGACTCGGGAGGAGATGTATTTCCATTTGAAGTAATTTTCCCTTGATCATCAATGTGATTCGCGGAGTCTATTTGAAGACAAACTTCAATCTGAAAAGACAAATAATAAAGTTCACATTACTTTTTATTAATAATAAGAGGGCTCCATTGGAGCATATTCAACCTCGTCGGAGACCCTGTACTTAATATGGAAAAAGCTAAGACTGGTAAAAATAAAAAATATTTAGTATTCTTGACTGTAGGACTCCAAAAACCGAGACACTTAGGTACTAGTCACGCAGAGGGTTTGATGCCCTTGCAGAGCGCTGTATTAAATTTTCGACTATTTGTTTCATTCATTTCATTGAACCAACTTTGATAAAGATGTAAAAGACCAACTTGTTCATACTAAAACTTGATTTTCGACCGTTCGGTCCTTATGCAGCTTTATATAAAGGGAACCGAATTAAACCAAATTTGGTTAGAATATACAAACCAACTTAAATGCATATTCAATCAGTTTGGTTAAGATATCTTAAAAAAAAATTTGTTTTCCAACAAAATGATTTTTGACTGATCGGTCCTATAACAGCTATATGATATAGTTGGCCGATAAAACCAAGTTAAAAGCAGTGATAGAATACACTTTGGTTAGAATATCTCAAAAAAACAAAAAGCTTTTTCATACTAAGACTTAATTTTCGATTGAGCGTCTCTATTGCAGCTATATGATATAGTAGAACCAAATTTGGTCAGGATACATAATACCAGCTCAGAAGCATATTTTATTAGTTTGGTTCTGATATCTCAAAAAACAAAAAACATTTACATACTAAAATTCCATTTTCGATGTATCGTTCCTATGGCAGCTGTATGATATAGTGGTCCGATCCAAAAATAAAAACAAATTTGATATGCCTATGGTATCCAGGAACCTACATACCAAGTCTCTAGCTCTTATGGTCTCTGAAATCGACGCGTTCAAACAGACGGACGGACGGTCAGACAGACAGACAGACGGACATGGCCCAATCGATCTGTTGATCCTGATCAAGAATATATATACTTTTGAGGGGTCTGCCACGCCCATTATACCCTTTTTTGCACATTTTCAATGGGCTCAGGGTATAAAAATGAGAGGATGCTCGAGTGTAGCATTGCAAGCAAAGCGAACAGGAGCCGAAGCTCCTTGTTATATTTGAGAACCACCAAAATGGTGCAAAATTGCGTCGCGCACAACGCATATCGCATTCGCACATGAAAGGTATATGATTTAGTGGTCCGATTTTGATAAAACTTATGTCACATCTTATCACTTGGGATACTCTACTTGATACAGCACAGGAGTCCATGGCGAACCGACATGTTATCAAGTTATAATTACCGCCAACACTCCCTCACCCAATCAAACAGCTTAATATATTATTTGAAAGTCTTCGCAATTTACTGTCCGATTGTAATGAAACTTTCAGCAAACATCTAGGAGACTTCCCGCGTCGTCTATACAAAATGTGGAATCTCTAGCTTATATATATGCAATTTTTCATATCATTTTTGTGGCGTTGATCTGCCTGGAATATAGAAGAACCTGCATACCAAGTTTGGTGTCTCTAGCTCTTATAATCTCTGAGATCTAGGTGTTCATACAGACGTCAGGACAGACGGACATTGCTATATCAACTCGGCTATTGATGCTGATCAAGACTATATACTTTTTGGGGTCTTCGACGCCTCCTTACTCCTGTTACGCATATTTTTTCTAAAATACGAGGTCTAAAAATAAACAGTGTATTTTAATTGTAAATGCCTTTTCTTATCGTTTTCAAATTAAGATATTTTTAAGTTCCACAATAAGTTTACTCACCTCGTTATCAAGATCCTGAACCAGATCACTCATTTTACTATTAATTTCTTCAATAAGTGGATTGTGTGGAGTATTCGTAGCTTCCGTCAAAAACGCAAATAGGTTATCCAAATCGACTGTGTCTAAATTTTGCAAATTACGATCTTCTGTTGATATAATTTCTGGAGTATCTTCTTCAACAATTGATTTACCCCGTGAGGAATTTAGATTTTCTGCCATATTCGCAAGCACTGTTATTTCCGTTTGTACTAATCTGAAATGATTGCATAGGTAATAACATTATTAAAAATCGATTTATAAATAGTAGTCTGGCCGCGGCTTGTATGGTGTTTTTTCAAGTTGGCGATAAAATTCGTTTTAACCTCTATAATACACTTGCATAAATTAAGCCCTACCTCATACCAAGCTCATTTTTTGACCGATTGCTCCTATGGAATTTATAAGATATAGTAGTTCGATTTTGAATAAATTGTGGCAAAATGTATAGAACATAATAACAAATGTTACTAGCGAGTTTGGTTGAGATGCGTTGAGAAACAAAAATGTTTGTCACACAACTCGTTTTTCGACCGATTGTTCCTATGAAAGCTATATGATATAGTAGTCCGAGTTTGATCAAATTTGATCAGGGTGTAAATGGCTGTCAAAAATACACATTCTGTCAGTTTGGTTGGATATTTTAGTAAACAAAAAAGTTGTTCATACTAAAAGTTAATTTTAACACGATTGCTCCTTTGACAGCTTTATGATATAGTAATCCGATTATGAACACATTTGGCCAGGTTGTAACAGGCCGTCCCAAATACACAATCTTACCTTTGACCTTTTTTTGGGTCCATCAAATGATCTCCGATCGTGATCTTTATTCTTTTGGCCCGTTTGTCCCGGTGCACAGTGAACAAAATCGCGAAATATTTCGCATAAAGTCGAAAATTGTAGGTATCGAGTTGAAACTTGACATATTTTATAAACATATTAATCTAAAGATTTCAACAAAATTTACTGAATTTTCGCCTCAGTTTGGAATGGATCGACTGAGCCCCCGAATGAAAGATTGAATAGATATTCGGTTCTAAGGATGAGTATTTGAATGTAAAACAACACATAAACTAAATAGTTCCGATAAGATGTTAATATTTAATGTTTCTCATTGAATATGAAATTCTAAACCGAACTCTTCGTCGATCTACTCTTGGGTCATAGAGTCCGAATGTACGCCACATACTGAGCCATAACAAAATTAACTTACCTCTCACAATCCTCAATATCCTTAGAATGCGAGCTGGGAATTTCATTGATTATCTTTTCCCGCTTTTTCATTTCTTCATCAACCCGTCGCATTTCTCGTAAGGCGGTTGCAACCTATTATAATATAAATAATTATTTTATGTATTTACTTTATTATAATATTACTTTATATTTATAGTATAATGCTGACAAGCAAATTTTCTGAATTTAATAGTCTGTAACGCAAACATATGCTCAAGAATAGGCAATGTTCAATGCATTTTTGAGCAATCAGTCGTTATTTCTAACATATGTTATTACGTAGTGTCATGAGAATGTATAATTTGTAGGCGTGGTGGGATGTGGACAGTGACTTACAATGGCAAATAAATGTCAATTGGCCGCTTTGTAAGAAATCAGTGTTATTTTAATGCTTTTTGAGTATTCCACTAAACGACAATAATATTCAAGATTTCAAATAAAAGTTTAGGCTATATTCGGCTTGAATTCAAATTAATTATTAAAGTTATTCGTTGACGCTAGCGTTAAGTCTTTTTCTATTATTTATTATTTCCTTTATTTATTGAATATTCTCCAAGGGAGACTTACAATAAGTTTATCAAATCTTATATTTAAAGCTTAACTAACAGTCATGATGACTTAATATGAACTGCGGTGCCTCAAGGGTTTATTGCTGGGCTGGAAGGTCTATTCGTTGTAGGCGGGTTCGACTGCAAGCCCGAGATAATCGCCGAGCAAGAGGATTTGGGTGCAGGGATAGCTTAATGTTGTAAATCGCTATCTAATCTTTTACGTATAATATGTTCAGATTTCTAATGATCTCGTTCCGAAACTGGTGCCAATGTTATTCTCGCTGGATATGGATGTTGCTACTGCACGCACGATTAGAACTAACTTCAGTAAGGTTGAATAAGAACAACTTAAATGCATATTCTGTTAATTTGGTTTTTCATACTAAAACTTGATTTTCGACCGATCGTTCTTATGAGAGCTCTATTATATAGTCGTTCGATCCAAAAAAAAATAAAAAACAAACTTAATCTGCCTGCAATGAAGATGAACCAACACACAAGTTTGGTGTCTCTTGCTCCTATCATAGTATCAAAGATCTAGAAGAAGAAAATAAATAACGAAAATTGGCATTTGGCACTGCGCAAAAAGTATTTATTATGTTCGTGATAGCTCACCCTTTTGGCGTACGTGCAAAATGTGCAAAATTTTATTTAAAGGTTTTATATTAAACTTTATTTTGTTCGTCACAAAATTGGATCATAGAAATTTTGGGGCTGGAATATGCTTTTGTCACTAGACTTTTACCTCGTGTAGAGGTTTTTTCTGATTTTTGAACAGTACCAATAGTCGAGTCAATTTGTTCGTCAACTTGAATGCTTCGATCGTGGAATATATACAATATATAAGCAGCGGAAAAAATGATTACTAAAGTTTTTCTTTTCGCGGTCGTTTCGCTTCCACTGTAACTAGGCCTTTAAATGGTATACAAGCCCAACATATATATTGTGAAGTGAGAAAGAAGCAGCGAGTTGTCAAACTTCAGCTTTCGCAGGGTCGCACTGCACTGTTTCAAGGTTGCCACTATGATCCTTTTAAGCGCGCGATATTTCAATTCGATTATACTTTCGTTACCCTAATGAGCGACCTGATCTTCCGGCTCCCGAAAGCTATGGAGCCACTTTAAGGAAGCGTGGTCCGTCCTGATCAAAAACTTGCGCCCATACAGATAGTGGTGAAAGTGTTTGGTTGCTCGCACCACCGCTAGAAGTTCTCTCCGGGCAACATGGCATGTGCATTGGGCGATGACATTGTAGGTATATCAGGGTAGACTTCCAAGTCATTCCAGAGAACAGTCCGTCCATTAGCCTTTTGAAGGTGGCAGCGCATTCGTCAACCCCAACGGCATAACATTAAACTCGAATAAGTCGACGTCGCACGCAAATGCAGACTTGGGTCGGAACTTCCGTTCATTTCTACATGTCAGTAACCTCTTTGCAGGTCCATGGTAGAAAAACAACTCGACCCACGCAGGGTGGTGAGGATGTCGTCCAGGTGCGGAAGGAGATAAGAATCCTTAACGGTGACTTCGTTCAAACGCTGGTAGACCACATAGAACCTGGTAGATCCGTCTTTCTTTTGCACTAGCACAAAAGGTGATGCCAAGGGGTTAGTTTAAGGTCGCATGACGCCCTTGGATCGCATCTTCGCCAGTAGTCGCTCCACCTCGAACTTCTTCGCCACTGCTGCACGCCGTAGCGGCTGCTTGAAGGGACGCGTTTGACCGGTATTAGTATGGCAAACAAAATTCGTTCGGCCGCTATCGTCCTCGCTTTTAGCGCATAACTATACTCTACGAATGACTATACCGACAGAAAAGCTCCAGAAAACGCTTGCTTGCGGCCGGAGCCGTCAGGTACAAAAGATTGGTCGCGTCCTAACTAGGTGGTTGTAATGGTACCACACCCAACTCGAATGCTAAACGCTTTCAAATCCAGGGTTGCTTGATGGTGGATTAGGAAATCGACGCCCAACAGCTTGCGGTCGCCGACCCAACCTCAGTACGATGGAGGCACGTTCAGTCACCTCAAAAGTTTCTAATGAAGGGCCTCGTAAAATGACATGGCCATCAGTGGTTTTCAGGGGCTCGTGGACGTCTCGACTGTTCAGTAGTGACACCGCCGCACCAGTGTCAACGACCTCGCACCTTACATAGCTTGGGGACTGTTGGAAGACCGTCGCTGATCGTCACTTCTTCTCTCATCGGGCACAGCTGCTTCTTTGTCTCCTCCAATATCGGGTTTTTTAAAAAGCGATGCAAGAATGCATGTCGATCCAATTGCTGCGAGGTCTCGAGCTTAACTTATTGTTCCACACGATTTTCCCGTGTGGCTGGTCCATTGTCGCCATGCGGCCGGGGGTCATAAACGGTGGATTGGCCTGCTAGCAGCGTTTGCGGTGCTCGTTGCGGCGTCTCCACACAACTGGCCACCCCACGATCAAGAATGCCAAGTAGCGTCTTCTGGAACGCATC
Organism: Drosophila innubila; assembly: GCF_004354385.1. Lineage (NCBI taxonomy): Eukaryota > Metazoa > Arthropoda > Insecta > Diptera > Drosophilidae > Drosophila > Drosophila innubila. Next base: position 3,632,810 of record NW_022995373.1, read on the forward strand.
GAACATCCGTTCGAACTTGTGGTCCATGCGTGCTTGGGCCTCTGTAAACTTACTCATACTCGCCGTCAAATCTTCTTGGAATTGTTTCGTGCGATTGCTGGCCGAACTTTTGGGCATCGTGGTGCCTCAGCCAATCAACAGAATATCCAAAACCTGGCTATTCCGTACAAATCTGATTAAGCGCGAAACACGTGACGTTTTTCAAGCGTGTTTTCGGAAGAGGAGAGAACGAAGCAGCTAGTTGTCAAGCACCAGCTTTCGCAGGGTCGCACTGCACTGTGCGTGATGTTTAAGCTCGATTACTCTTTCGTTACAATATATAAAAGCACTTTAAAGAAATTTCTTGAATTGCTTTGAAAACATAATTTCGCAATTACTGCCTTTCTAATTATCCGATCTTGCTGCAATTTAGTGGGATAATAGATAAAAATAATAAACAACGTTAATTACCACAAAAAAGTGTTATTTTAAAAACTGTGGGTGTAACGATTTGCGGGAGCGGAAATTTGAAACAAACTTGACCTGCTCTGTGTGCCAAATTTTATTGCTTTATCTCTTATAGTCTCTGAGATCTGGGCGCTCACACGGACGGATGGACGCACGGAAGGACAGACACACATGTCTATATCGACTTGGCTGATGATGCTGATCAAGAATATATATAGTTTATAGGGTCGGAGATGTCTCCTTCTGCATGCTACATACATTCCTGCGAGCACAATATACCATCTTACTTATTTTTTAAGTAACGGGTATAACAGACCCGTTAGCTAAATTGAGTAGATTTTGTACTTACCTCTCTTGCAAAAACGCCTCGTAAGCGACTTTGTATAATAATTACGCTTCGTCGTTTTCTTAAGAAATTTATTCTTAGTTTCCATCCTCTATATGCATGTTGTATGATAAGTACGGCGTTTCTTACTCGTAAATAATTCTTGAAGCATGAATATCGTCTCCAGTTTTTCTGGATAATAGTTGAATTTGCACATATCATATGTTTTCTTGCCTCCTCCAGAGGTTCATATGCAGCACTCCGCAAGAATAATTTTGATTTACCAATTTGCCATTCAGCTTCTAGGACTTTAAGTTCTTTCAATACTAGTGTAATATCAGATCGGGTACTTGAACATGACTTATTTTTAATTAAACATTTATATCTGGACACAAACTCTTCGAAGCTCAGATGAATAGGAAACCCTTCTTTTCTTATCCGAATTATATCCAAAATTCCAAGATACCGAAGTTGATCAAGCACTAAGGAGTCATTGTAATCGTTGGCTTGCTTAAGAGCATTTGGTTTAATACATCGGACATACCTGAAAAACATGTTAAAATTGTTTACTAATTTTAAATAATAATTTAAATTACATATTTAGTTTCTAAATTCAATTCTTAATTTAAACTAGATAAGGAGTCTCGCTTATTTATTTATTTATTGTCAAGCTATAAGCTGCCGAAACTAAACTATACATTTAAATACACAAATAAATTAAAATATTACTGTGTAATGTAAATTAAAATAAAAATATAAGTGGGAGTATCTAAAATGGGCGAAAACCCAGAAAAACCCAATCATACCAAGATAAAAAAAGAGATGAGTTAGTTAGTAAGATAAGTTAGAAATACTAATATAGAGGCTTAAATAGAAAGCAATGAACACTCGAAACTAATCGTACGGTATAGATTGTTATAATCAGCACACAGAATACGAAAAGGTTCATGCAGAGCCCAGTTAGTGTTGCAATGCTGAAGATACAGAGGATTAAAGTTACGAGTTAATCTAAAAGGTATGTTGAAAGTAATTTTTTCGATCAAACTAACTGAGTCTACTTGACCCTATAGTAATTTATGGACGAACATTAATAAAAGCATAATTCTACGATTAGTAAGAAAGGAAGATTGATTAAGCGAAGTCTTCGAAAATATGAAGAGCAAATATTAAGAATTGTTTTTGAACCGATTCTATTCTGGCACGATGTGATTCCTATTGAGGGGACCAAACCGCTATAGAACTCCCATTGCTTTATTGACTGCAACAGCAATATGCTTATCAAACTTCAGTTTATGATCTAGCATTATACCCAAATCATTCACTGAGCTTTTGAAATCATTTAAGCAATCCAAAATAATGCAATTAAGTTAATACTGCCGAAAGGATATGTAGAAACTCATTACTTTACATTTTGAGCTATTTAAATTTAGCAAATTAGCTTGACACCAAAGACACAGTGCATTTAAGTCCGCTTACAAAAACCTATCAGAGAAAGGTTCACTTTGGGTTAAACAAAGCTTAACGTCATCCGCATACATGACTACACGTTAGTGCGATTGGAAGATCGTTTATAAATAATGTGGAGAGAAGTGGGCCAAGATGACTACCTTGCGGTACTCTAGACGTAGCTTTGATGGATTTTGAAAATTAAGTTTTGAAACTAACTTTTTGCGTTGTGTTACTTAAATAATTGGATATCCTAAGAAGAAGATTGTTTGGAAAGCCAAGAATATCAAGCTTATGATTTAGCAGTGAGTGATTTACAGAATAGAAAGCTTTACTAAAATCCGTATAAATAACGTCAGCTTACATCTTTTTCTTGAACCTTTTAATTACAGGAGAGGTAAACTCAAGAAGGTTAGTGGTTGTCGATCTACATCTCATAAGCCAATGCTGAGCCACATAAATGTTGAAGATGAGAAGTTATTATTTTTTCAAGCAACTTCGGAATTGTAGCAAGCTTAGCAATACCCCTATTATTCTGAACGTCGCACTTAATTCCCTTTTTGTGAGAGGGATAATATAAAAATCTTTCCATAGATTTGGAAAATATGAAGAGTCAATTGACATAGTAAATAACTTATGTAGCGGTCTCCACATAGAATCCGCACAGTACTTTAATACGGAGCCAGGCACACCATCGGGACCTGGTGTATGTACTGGCTTAATTAATTTAAGCTTACAAAGAAGCGAGCTCTCTGTGATTGCGGGACTGTACATACAGTTTATACTGCTCAGCATGTAAGGGTAAGAGTGACCAGCATGTGGAGTACTCGTAGAGTATGTTGTTTGGAAAAAGTCAGCAAACAAATCGACTATGGATTGGTCAGAATTAGCTTCAACGTTGTTAAAGGTGAGAGATAATGGAAATTATACAGTTTTGCGTTTAAAGTTTACAAATTTATAGAACTGTTTAGGATATCTAGAGAATTCAACCTTACAACGTTAAAAGCAATTGTTGTACCAGAAAATTTGAGTTGGTAATTACATATCGAGAGGGAGTAAGGATTTCTCGACGATTTATATTTTTTAAATTGCTTGAATTTTACATTTTTAAAATGGGATAATTCTCTAGAGAACCAAGGAGGTCTAGCAGAACTTATTGGAGATACAAGCGGAACGCAGATATCAAGTATAGAATTTAGAGTACTAAAAAAGCTTAATGGCATTATCCAAATCAGAACATGCATATAGGTCAGACCAATCCATACACGAAATCAGATTGTTTAGCTTATTGAAATCTGTTTTGCTAAAACACAACTGCGCACAGCGGTATCAGAAGATAATACATCAGAACGCAATGGTAAATGGATGCATGTATTAGGAGTACGATGGTATGGGTCTTTTGGCATAACCAATGGGTCAATCCTAGATACAATTGTATTGGAAGAATCCAATACAAATAGATGGTCGAGTGTCCTGTTAATAAAATTGCAAACAGGATTGATTTGTACCAAAGATAGCTCTAAGAGACCATCAAAAAAAATATAGGAATTATCAGGTAAAAGTAAATTCGAGTCATTGGAGGCGATCCATTCAACATCGGGCAGATTAAAATCACCCAAGACAAAGAGCAAGTCAGTGTCAGAAACTAAAGATGATACAAATTTAATAGCGTTTAGATGAGTATCATATACTGTCTCATCAGCAGGGGGTGGAATGTTAGAGAATGTAAAATAAATAGAAAATTTATTGAAAGATACTTTTACACAAATGAACTCAATGTCCGAATTAAAACTGGTTGGAATCGGTTCCGAGGCGAGATTGGGTCAACAGCAAACAGTACTCCATTATTACTCGAGTAATACGATCGCATCTATATGTAGTATATTAAGAAGAAATAATAGAAAAATCTGAAGTGGCAGGTTTGATCCAGGTCTCAGTAAAACAGATGCTGTTAAAGTCAAAGGAATGACTGTTTAAAAATAGGCTAGATAGCTTAGTATTAGGGCCTCGTTCATTTTGGTAAGCTACAGAGATAGAGGAAATTAGTTTTTTGAGACTACGTTTGAAGATATAACTGATAAAGAGGTGCCATCACCTGATATCAGGTTCCGATTTCTCTTTGGATTTGCATTTCCTTTGTACTCAGCCAAAAGATCTGTTCACGCCAAAAGTGTGTTTGACAAATATTAGCAAAACACTTTCTGAGCACGAGATTTTAAATGACGAGATATCCCTGGGGTAATTAAAATTAAATTTATTCACCGAAATATCAGCATCTTCTATTTTGTTTTGAACATAAGTCTTAACATTATACGAAGACTGATCTTTAAAAACCCCAGAGATAAATGTCTCTTAGGATTCGGAGGAGGAATGCCTTGGAGGAGCCTTGACAGGCGAGGCGGTACGGCAGGCAGTGGATTGGCTGTCGTAACGGCTGGCGTGACATTAAGATTTACACTATTGGATACAGATGTTGATTGTGGAGCAGAAATATTACCAACATGTGGGTTATGGTGGGTCCTAGCATGTTGAGGTAATAAATTTGTTTATTGAGATGTGGAATTTGTATTTGATTGCTGCAGTCTGATTGCGGGACCGAAAAGGAAGTCTGCGCATCGCGCGAAGCAGAACTACTCTTTTTCCGTTTAAGTTGCTCATTCAATAATGACGAATTACTGAGCAAGTTCTCCATATCCGAAAAAACGACCTTTGCTTTATAAAAATGCTTCGATAAGTCCTTAAAACTTTCTCTGGTTCGCTCCATATATTTGGGAACTTGCACCTCAATGTCCCGGCAAGTTTCACAACGCCATCTCACACCAATGTTTTTCTCAAGATAATCTTTGACTGTAAATGATAAGTCCGGTCACAGAAGTAGTAAGCAGTAAACTCTTGTCTGGAAACATGACACTAGTTAAAACAACAGACCAAATCTGATGGAATAGTAATATAGGGTATTTTCTAGTCGATGCAAAACTTCACAAGGGAACGCAATTCGAAATACCAATGCAACAAACAAGATCACAGAAAACGACAAAAACATTACTACATTCGAATTCTCATCAATCACAACAAGCTCGGCTAACAAATTCGGCTGTGGATGGCTTGATTAAGCAATATTGGGGTGTCAACTACGATATTAAATATCATTTGGATCCTCTATAGATAAAGTCCACAATATGGAATAGTAAATATCTATCGTAACCTTATGAGACAAATCAAGGCATCAAGCAGGGCGGTCTTTATGGCTTCAAGCCCTATATACATTCACGATATTATGTCAGCGCTGCCAAGAGAGGTGCAAATGGGAACGAATCGAGTTAGTGCCGTTTTCTCATCTTGGTATCAACCTTATCTTCTAGACAATTTGGCTTTCAAGGGAACTTTGATTTTCTTGTTAAAAATTTTGTTGCAGGCAGGCTATAAGTTACAGGGCAGGTCATCCAAACTTTAAGGCCTTAACATTCGCCAACTACGATTACTTCGGTGTTGCTAAGGGCAACGCACTATAGTCCGGATGACGATTCTTTTGAAACAAAGTCATTCTTTAAAATTGTTCAAAGTAACAATTTTTTGATGGCGATGCATTCAAAATACATCCAGCTCAAATGTTGCATAACTAAAATTTAAACATTTTTCAACACTGTTTAGCAGTCAGCTGTGAAAAAGAGTTGATTTGAACAAAGAGCACATGAAACGGATATTCTCATTTTTAAGGCTTATTTGAATTGTCTTACAGCACTAATTAAAAAGCTTTTTTAACAAAATTTTTCATGGATTATATTTATTGTGGCTTGTACTTTGTGTTTATATTTCTGCGTTGTTAAAAATCAACGTGCTATTTGTTGTTATTTGTAATTTAAAAACTTGCTTCAAAAAAAAATTGTTCAATAAAATTTTATCTTTGAAAAGAGATAACTAATTTTGTCAGCACTTGTCTGCAATGTGACTTTATGCATTTTGAAGATTGATCAATTCAAAAATTGTACTGTTTAGCTCAAGCTGCGCATTTTTGCGCATTTCTCAAAATTTTACTTTATTGCAGCCAACCTTACGTTAAACTAGTCGGACGGTGCTACAGACGAGCATACTCGACTGTCGGAGACCCCGTACTTTCTATGCCAAAAACTAACAATGGAATAAATTAAAAAATATTTAGTTAACTTAAATGCATATTCTATCATATTGGTTACAATGTATCATAAAACATAAAATATTTTCATACTAAGACTTGATTTTCAACCGATCATAGGACCGACCGACAGCTATATGACATAGTGGACCGATTTGAACCAACTTCGGTAAGGATGTATAAGACTAACTTTAATACATATTCTATAAGTTTGGTTACGATATCTCATAAAACTAAAAAGTTTTTTATACTAAGACTTGATTTTCACCCGATCGGTCCTATGAGAGCTATATGATTTAGTGGTCTGATTTAAACCAAATTTGGACAGGATATATATTGTACTAGTTTGCTTTAGATATCTCATAAAACAAAAAAGTTTTTCATACTAAAACTTGATTTTCGACCTATTGGCGCTATATGATAAAGTGTTCCAATTCAAAAAAGAAACAAACTTGACCTGCCTGCAATATAGAGGAATCTACATACCAAATTTGGTGTCACTAGCCTTAAAATTGTTCTTAGAATTTGGATATGCAATTTTTTTTTTTTTTTGATTTGTGGGCGATAAATGGGGCGTGGCCGAATTTTGTAACAAACCTGATCTGCTTGCAATATAGAGGAGCCTACATACCAAGTTTGGTGTCTCTATCTCTTATAGTCTCTGTACTTTTTTGGAGCTTTTATACAAAATTGCCTATTTTTGTTGTTTCTTTGTGCAATTTGTCACTTAACAGCTCGTCTACCAACACTAGTTTAGCTTACCAAGTACATAATGGATTTGTGAGCTATATTTGGAAAAATCTGAATCAAAAAATAATATAATGAAAAAAAAAAAAAAGCTCCAATTCCAAAAGAAGTTCGAATACCACTGGATAAGCATTTAAAAGATTTTTATGGTAATGAAGTTTTTTCGCTACCGTGAATATATTGCGCCGCAGTCAACAATTTTTTTTTAATGTTGTTTATTTACACTCCCTAACACCTCTAGAATGAAGTTTATAGAGATGTTTAAGAGGCTACTTGTGGCCGTGTGACCAAAATAGTTTTGGTAAACGAGCTGTAAAGTGAAAAGTTGCACAAAGCAACAACAAAAATAGGCAATGTTGTTGAAAACTTCAAAGATTAAAAAAAAAAAACTAGTTGGGTCCCCAATCTAATTTTTTTTGGCTAAATTCATGATAAATCGGTTTTTTTTATTTTTGATTTCGAGTTGGCCCCGACTTTTACCGAAGTATGTATTGCTATCACTGCGGACGGCAGTTCGCCCTAGGGACGAAAGCAGCACGAAAGGCGACTAGCAATATATACAGCAAATTTGACTGTCCGATCAGATCGGAAGGCTTAGTCCTAACTTACAAAATGGCATATTAAAACTTTTTCTAACTCACCTGGGTCATGAGATACGGGGGTGTAAGTGAGAGGAGAAAAATTTAAATGATTGCAGCTAATGGGGCTGTTGGGAACTTTTTGGAAATTTTTTTTATTTTCTGAAAATTCTAATGAAAAATACGCGTCGATTGATACCTCGATGACCCAAATCCGATAACTGGTTCAAAAGATAAATAAATTTGACATTTTTAGTGAACTTCTCAAAATGAAATGGAAAGTCAGCTTGTTTGCTTGTCTGTTTGTCCGTTTGCATCAAAGCGCTAAAGACGCTTAGATGTAATGATGGGGATTTATTACTTTTTGAAAATTTAGAAATGTTTGTTCTACGACTTTTTGAAAAACCGCTAGTTTAGCGGAAAAACGCTAAGTCCCGCTAAAATTGAAACCTCAACCGTTTTCAAGCTACAGGTATGTTCTATATATCATTGGAAAGGTGTGTTTGAGGGCTTTTAGGCGCACCTTTAAACTTTTTTTTATTTAAGTACTCAGGTAAAATTTTACAGGTGAAATAAAGTTTTTTAGCTTACATTTTGGCGATTTCTGACAAAACGGCTCTAGCGATTTTTATTAAGTTTTAGTATGTTGTAGTACGTAAAAATTTGGGCAAAAAGTAGTTTTTATGTACAAAGAAGCTCACCCTTTTTGCACACAGTGCACAATGCCAATTTTCGTTTTTTTTTTTATTAATTTATATTTTTATTTAAAATTTGTATGTAAAACTGAATTATGTTCGTCACTAGAAATTGCTTTCGTCACTAGACTTTTACTTCGTTTAGGGGTTTTTCGTGGGATAAAAATTTCACACGTACTCGTATGTTATGTAGTTGCTTACCCATATGATGCGCTTTTTTTATGCGTCTAAATTCTATAATTTTTGACAACTTTCGAAAAGCCTACTTTGATTAATTATGTTTTTAACACTGAAACTTCAAAGTGAATTTAAAAAGAAAGCTCGGATGGCCAGGAAGAATTGATTGCATGATAATTTACGATGAATCGAGGTCCACCGGGGAATATTTTGTCGAACATATAGCACGGTCGTGCACCGGATAGACATTTACCTTATTTAAAATATATTTTCAATGTCACATAAGATCGTATTTTATTTCTTAACTCACCATAGCTTTGTATTGTGGAGTACGTCAATTAGGCATTGCAATTGTTGGCGAAAATTATCACTGACTGTTGATTTCGATTTAGCTGTTCCACGTTGACTAGTCGATGCGTTTTGTATCCAAATGGAACATGTTAAATCCTGGATAAATTGCATAAATACGTTAACGCAAGAAAATAAAAAAAATATAAATATTTACCTAAATATATGAAGGAGAGTGGTCGCTGACTTAAGCTTCTATGTAATATAAAAGGCCGATTTGAGCAAAAATGGGTTAAAATGTAAAAGGCAACCCACAAAAAAAACCTCTACACGAGGTAAAAGTCTAGTGACGAAAGCAATTCGTCAGAAATTTTGGGGCTAGAAATTGCTTTCGTCACTAGACTTTAACCTCGTGTAGAGGTTTTTTTTGTGGGATATCAGAAATTTTTGCAATTGCTTTTGCTTTTGACATTGTAACTTTATCATTGATGCAGGCAAAACATATTAAAAAAAATTTTTTTTCTTTAATTATAAAGAAAAAGTAAGTGGCTTCGCCCCCTGCTCGCTTTGCTCGCGTTGCTACAGCCGAGCATACTCATACTATGAAAAAAAAGTTTTTCATACTTGAAGACTTGAATTTCGCCCGATTGGTCCTATGACAGATATATGATATAGTGGTCCGATAAGAACTAACTTCGGTCAGGATTTTTAAAACTAACCTAAATGCATATGCTATCAATTTGGTTAAAATATCTCATTAAACAAAAAAGTTTTTCATACTAAAACCTAATTTTAACCCGATCGGTCCTATGACAGCCATATGAAATAGTGGTCCGATTTGATCCAACTTTAGTCAGGATATATAAAACCAAGTTAAATGCATATTGTATCAGTTTATTTGAGATATCTCATAGAACCAAAAAGTTTTTCGTACTAAAACGTGATTTTCGACCGATAGAAATATCTTCCAAACCCCTCAACCAAAATTTATGTTTCATATACCAAAAAATATATACCATAATAAAAAATTGTACGTATTACAACATATTAAAAATTAACAGAAATCGTTAGAGCCGGTTTTTTTTTTTTCAAAAATCGCCAAAATGTAAGCTATAACATTTTATTTCACCTGTAAAATGTTACCTGAGTACTTTAGAAAAAAAGTTTAAAGGTACGCCCTCAAACACACTGTTCCAATGATATATAGAACATATCTGTAGCTTCTATGGTTTGGAAACTGTTGAGGCTTAGATTTTTGAAAAGGAATAAATCCCCATCATAACATTTAAGCTTTTTTAGCGCTTTGATACAAACAGACGAACAGACAAACAAAGAAATTAACTTTTCATTTCATTTTGAGAAGTCCACTAAAATTTTCAAATTTATGTATCTTTTAAACCAGTTATCGGATTTGGGTGATTGAGGTATCAATCGACGCATATTTTTAAGTAGAATTTTTAAAAAATAAATTTCATCAAAAGGCCCCAACAGCCCCATTAGCTGCAATCATAAAAATTTTTCGCCTCCCACTTACACCCCCTGAAAACATCGATACTTTGAACGTCACCATGCAACAACAAGTCGATGCTCCAAATAATCGGTGTTTTTACATCACTACCAAAAGACCCCGAATATAGGAATACCCGTTACATAGTTTCAGGAGATTATATTGCCTTAAAAATTATAACAGCCGTTTACCGATTTGGCTGCAACGTTAATAACAAAATAAACAAAACATATCGAAAGCAGAACGGACAGCAGGGCAGACAAACAGACGGACAACGAACATGCCACTTACAATAGGCAACAGCCCAAAAATTAAACGAATGAAACCCACTTTTTTGGATAGATTTGGGGCCAAAAACGACGAAAAACATTTTCTTTTTTTGTCTATTGCAGAGTTTTTTTTTTAAAGGTGCGACCACTTTTGTCATCATTACTTGTGAATGCCAAAACCGATCAAAAGCTTTCCTTTTTTAAAGACTAATGAATATATATATATTTCATTTATACACAGTCTTATATTTAAAAGAAAATAATTTAAGAGCTATCAATTTTTGAATTAATGAATTTTGATATTTTGCTTAGCTTTTTTCAGATTTTTTTAAATCTAAAATTCAAGGAAAGCTCGAAAAAAAATAAATAAATTTTCGTTTCTATTTTATTTACATAGCTGCAATAATTACGCGTCGTCTAAGATATGATTCATACAAATTTATGGCGAAACGGCGATTTAAGATTTTTTTTATCTGTATCGATGTTTTTTCGATTTTTATGACTTCCTTGTGGAGCAGCATGAACTTTAGTATGAAATTTTTTTTAATTTTTGAGATACCTTAACCAATCTCACAGAATATCAATTTGATGTTGTCTTACACATTATGACCATATTTGGTTTAAATCGGATGATAAATGGCTGCCATAGGAGGGATCGGTTTAGTATCAGCCCTTAGTATGAAAGCCTATACTCTTTCTTAAGATATATCATTCAATCTCGCAAGTTGTGTATTTGGTAATGTGTTATATATCCATACCGAATTGGGTTCAAATCAGTCCACTTTATCATATAGCTGACGTGGGAACGATCGATCGAAATTCTATCTTCAGTATGAAAAACTTTCTTATTTTCTAAGATAATTCAGCCAAACTCACAAATTGTGTATTTTATATTGTCTTATGTATATCTACCCCAATACCGGTTCAATTCGGTCTAACATATCATATAGCTGCCATCAGTCTAAAATCAGTTAGTATGAAAATCTTTTTTGTTTTGAGAGATATCTTAGCAAAACTGATAGAATATGCATTGATAATGGTCTTATGCATCCTGACCGAAATTGGTTCAAATCGGTCAACTTATCATGTAGCTGCCATAGGACCGATCGGTAGGAAATTAAATTTTATTATGAAAAACTATTTTGTTTTTGTAGATATCTCAATCAAACGCATTTATTGGGTATCTTCAATTGCCCGTTACATCCTAACCAAATTTGGTAGAAATCGGACCAATATATCATATAGCTGCCATAGGAACGATCGATACGAACGGTCGATAAGCAACCTTTAGTATGAAAAACTTTTGTACAAACTTACAAATAGTTAACATTGTATTATCTTATACAACCTGTTTAAATTTGGTTTGAATCGGACCACTATAACATATAGCTGCCATTGGACCAATCAGTCGAAAATCAACATTTGCGTGAAACTTATCTCTCCAATAAATTTTTTTCGTCGTTTGTGGGCCCAAATCTATCAAGCGTTCTTCAGCTTGTTGCGCTCAGTTTTTAGACCCCGTACTTAAAAAAAGTACAGGCGTCTATTATGTTTGTTTTACCGAATATGTGCGTAGCAGGCAGAAGAAGGCGTGGCAGACCCCATAAAGTATATATATTCTTGATCAGCATCAATAGCCGAGTCGATATAGCAATGTCCGTCTGTCCGTCTGTCTGTCTGTATGAACACCTAGATCTCGGAGACTATAAGAGCTAGAGACCCCAAACTTGGTATGTGGGTTCCTCTATATTGCAAGCAGATCAAGTTCATTTCAAAATTTAGCCACGCCCCCTTAACCGCCTGCAATGCGATATAGAAAATTTCATATCGAAATTATAAGAGCAATTTGAAAGCCAGAAATTTCAGATTTTGCATAGACGAAGATATAGTTGTCCTAGATTTTTGCTGAAAATTTGATTCCGATCGCACAGTAAATAGCGAAGATATTAAAATAATAAATTTAGCTGTTTAATTCGTTAATGGCGCGTTGGCAGAAATTAAAACTTCAGTAAATAACTTGATAAAATAAAAAATTGTATTAAAATATTATATCACAAATTGGAGTCCAATCGGTCGTGGGCTTACGTGGCGCAGTGTTCTGAGTCGCGGAGTTAGACGGTGCTCGTGGGTTCGAGTCCTGCCGTGGGCGAAAGATTTTTAATTTTTTTATGTTCGAATTCAATTTCGTTTTATATTAAAACAAACTCAGTGCTTATTTAAAATATAATATTAACATTAAATGTTAAAATATAATTTATTTCTTTTACTTTGTAATTGAGCACTAAAAGAAGCAATATGGCCATTTGGGAGGTTGAACGCATATGTGCGAGAGTGGCTCAACAAGTTGAGCCTCTGTCAGTTAAAATTTTTTGCAACTTTGTTGCGAGTTCGATTCCCCGCGGGAACAACTTTTTTTTCCAGCTGATATTAAGCTATTTTTTGTAATTTTTACAATTTATTGAAATTAATATTAATGAATGTTATATTGACATTAAATATTGAATACATGTTTAATCATTTCATTATATCATATAGCGCCCATAGAAACAATCGGTCAAAAATCAAGTTTTAGTATGAAAATCTTTTATGTTTTATGATACATTGTAACCAATATGATATGCATTTAAGTTAACTAAATATTTTGTAATTTTTTCCATTATTAGTTTTTGCCATAGTAAGTACGGGGTCTCCGACAGTCGAGTATGCTCGACTGTAGCACCGGCCGACTAGTTTTAACTTACTTAACAGCCTTAACAAATTTTGTCTGCTTGGGGATTATAAAAGTCTGTGACATGGCTATATCGACTCGGCTAAATATATGTATATATATTAGGGTGGGATAAAAATTACTTTTTTTATTTTCGAAAACGCTGTATCATCAATGGATGATAGAATATAAAATAGAAAATATAATTTTTTTCAGAGCTGAGGTTGCGCATCGACGATCAATTTCGAGAAATCAGTAAAAAAAAAACTCAAAAAATCCGATATAACTCCGAAAATAATAATTATTTTTCTTAGTTAGCCCATACTCAAGGGCGTAAGCAGCTTTGTGCGTAGAGGTGGGGCTAAAAAAAATTTTTTTCATTGTATATCCACACAACAAAAATCTGTTGAGATTTTTTAAAGAAATGATTTTAAGAATAGCCCTTTGAAAATTTCGAAGTTTACAAAATGTCCGTGATTTCATATTTTTTATATACAATATGTATTTTCGAAGTCACTGAAGTCGACTGCCATAAAATTATTTCAAATTTCAACTATCATTAGTTAGGTTAAGACTTTTTCGGAGAGTAGTTTTTTGTGCGCACTCATTACACATAATCTTAAAAGAGCATTCAGGCATGTTCTAAAAATTGTCTATAAAAAAGCATAGAAAAAGCAGTATTCTATTCCCCAAAATTATTGAAAAAAATATTGATTTTCAAATAAAATAAAAATGCCTATCAGCTATCAGCTGTTGCCCCCTCCTGCCTACTCCTTTGCCCAAACTTATTACTTTTTAAAGCCATATCAATGTTAGGATCGGTGGAAAAACATCTGGCCTACAGATTTTTAAGAATACCAAACTTGGTAAAATTTAGTTACATTTGAGGCGGACACGTTCTTTTGGAATGTGTGTGTAAAAGGCACGTTATTTTTGACAAATGATTGAATGAAATTTTTAGGTTGATTAATTTAATAATATGGTTGGGAAAAGGTTGTGAAATGGCCTTCAGCTATAAACGGTACACGTACCGCCATTAAAATTGTGAAATAAAAATACCTGACAAGAACCTGAAATAAAAAAGTTCACATAAATGTACTCTTAAACACAGATCAAATTCCAAAATACTTCCGAAAAACCAAAAAATGCTGCTTGACTTACGACCTTAGCAACATTATCTTAGTAAACAGGTGCCCGACTTAAGATTTTGCAAAGATCTATCGAAATGCTAACTCATTTTGCCTCGCATCAACAGCGGCATTACAGCGTAACAGTCCTATAATATCTCCACGACAGCGACTTGTACGTGTGCAGGCAGCGCTGAGGCAGAGAAAATGCCTATACGCGACATGCGGCGTGTGCCGACCACTGTTTTAAAAAGCAAACATTTAGGGCTAACTAATAAAAATAATATTTATTTCTTAAATAACTATCTTTTAAAATTAAATCGCAGTTATGTCGGGTTTTTTGAGTTTTTGACCGATTTTCTAAAATGGATAGTCGATGCGCCACCTCAGGATGACCTCCAAAAATATTGATTATTTTTTACAAATAATCTTTTTCGAAAATAAACTAGATGGACGAAGCTACAGTCGAGCATTCTCGAGACCCTGTATTTACTATGAAAAGAGAAAAGACTGCAAAAAATTTTAAAGTATTCTGCTCACTTGATGCCCTTGCAGAGCGCTGTATTACATTTTCGACTATTTTTTTCAATGGCAGCTATGTTATATGATATAGTAAACAAATAAGTTTTTCATCCTATAGCATAGTATCCAGCACGCCCGGAAATAAAAATATCTGTCAAAATTCATATAAATAAAACTTTGCCAGTAATTTCTCGTTTTTGTTTTCGTTTTTTGTGCATCCAGCAACTTGAACGAAATCCACAGATTTCTATCGATAATTGACATATCGATAGCTTGTGTAGACTGTGAGAGCACCTGATGAGTGCACCACGAATATATGTCTGTAATTTTTCCTGATGAAGTGATACGTAAACATGGACGAAACTTCCCAAAAAATTAAAAATAGGGATACCAATTTCAAACGCGAGGACAAGATTGCTTTATTCAAGCATTGAAGGCACGCCCATGCATTTCGCGGATTACAGATCGAAAGCATTTGAAAAATATTTCTGTGAAAAGTGCATGGAAAAGTAATGCTGCAGAAAAAACAAATAAAAAATAATAATTGGCGCCACCAACACAATCACTTCATCGTCAAAGTTCATTTGATTTCTTTTGTAATTTCAGTTGAAATTATAAATTTGGCGCTGTTTACAAAGCACAGCTGATTTATCACACTGTTTTAGTTATGTTCCACAAATTCATGAAATAAATAGAAAATTCCTGACAGGGATTTTTAGTGTGCTGGAATCAGGCCTTAAGACTTGATTTTCGCCCGATCGGTCTTATGACAGCTATATGATATGGGGATCCGATTTGAACCACCTATGGTCAGGATGTTTAAGACTAACTTAAATGCAGATTCTATAAGTTTGGTTATGATATCTCATAAAACAATAAAGTTTTTCATGCTAAGACTTGATTTTCGGCCGATCGGTTCTATGACAGCTATATGATATAGGATTCCAATTTAACCAACTTTGGTCAGGATATATAACACCAAGTTAGATACATATTGTATCAGTCTGGTTACGATATTTTTTAAAGAACAAAAAAAATTGTTCAAACTAAGACTTGATCTTCGCCCGATCGGTCCTATGACAGCTATATGATATAGTGGTTCGATTTGAGCCAACTTCGGCAAGGATGTATGACTAATTGAGGTATTTTCGAAACACAAGTAGGCTGAAATACACATGATTGATTTAATCTTTTATTTCTAAGTGCTCGCCCAGAGCACAAGCTATTATTAAATAAATAAATTTAAAATAACCAAATATAAATTTCAACTTTTATTATTAAAACAGGTTATGGGACCAGGTCTAACGCTGGCCAATATTTTGTTGAAATTTAACGTTTTTGGAATCGTTTTGTTGTTTATTTTTTTTTTCGCTTGGTGAATTGACAAAATGGAGAACACCACAAGAATTGAAAAGCTAGTGGATGCCGAGCAGTTTCCTGCTTGGAAGTTCAAGATGGAGCTGACATTAGATTCAATGGATATCCTAGAGGTTGTAAAAGGCTCAATGATATTGCCTGCAAATACACAAGGCCGATAAGGAGACTAAAAAGGTTATTGGGACGTCGGTATGTGACGAGCATCTTAAGCACTTTCAGACAACGATGTCGTCTATGGAAATGTGGTAGAAACACGAAAGCGTGTTTGGACAGAAAAGTGAAGAAGTGAAATTGGTGTTTTACCAGAAGTTTTTCTCGTCTAAAAAGGAATTGTCAGAAAATATGTCTACGTACATTGCTCGTGTAGAATAAATGGTGCACAAGCTCGGGAGTTTTGGTGAAAAATTGCCAAAAGCGCTAATCATATTCAAAGTTGTGGATTACCGGAAGAATATATAGTATTTGGAAGTGCTTGGGACCCTACGAATAGAGCTGAGCGGACAATGGATAATTTAAGAGCCCGCCTTTTGATTGAGGAAGACAGGCTCATCGCAAGAAGTAAGGAGACAGCTGGATGCTTGTTATAAGGTACTTACATAAAAGTGGTAAAGGGTGCAACGGATCACATGAGCGGACATATAGAGCTATTTAAGGATTTCAAGTGTTTTGATCCAAGGAAGGATATCAAGGTAGCGAATGGTGGGATAATAAATGCGGTTGGATACGGAGTCATTGATATCATGTGTTACAATAGTAAGGATTGGATAAAGCGGGAGCTTTTAGATGTGCTTTGTTTACCTATGATTCAATGTAACTTATTTTCGCGAACAAGAATCATGGATTAAGGGTTTAGTCCAGCGATGGGCAAGCCCTTGCTCGCGCTACTCAGAACACTCAGACAACAACAACACTTTTGACGCCGCGCGAAACTCATTTATGACCCCCAATAAAAATAAACAACAAACACACAGCAAATGCTCGAGTTTCGGCTGCGACGCGTACGGTCATAAAAGTGTTCATTTTGCTATGATTTATGACTTCAGCATCGTCTTGTACACTGTGTGAAAAAGTAAAGTTGGTTTTGATGCGTTTTGATTTTTACCACATAATAAGCGCTCGACTTGCAAATAAAATTAATTAGAACCTCTTTTAGTGTACAATTGTTTTGGTTTGTCAAAACCAACAACAACCACACAGATTTTTCGTCGCGACGCACAGAGTCATAAATGTGTTCATTGCGTTTTAATTTATGACTTCAGAAGTTGTGTTTGTTGTAGATGTTGTTGTAGTGCTCACGATTGCAAATTCCGTGCCCACCGCTGGTTTAGATAGAAAAGGTCGCAAATTTACAAATGAAAAAGGAACTGCGGCAATTGGAGTTCGCGACGGAAATCTTTTTAAGCTGAAACTCTGATCTATTGTCTCAAAAAGATGCAGTGTGAATTGAGCACTCGACAGTAGAATTAGTCTAAAGCAGCGGTGGGCAAGGAATTTGCAATCGTGAGCACTACAACAACATCTACAACAAACACAACTTCTGAAGTCATAAATTAAAACGCAATGAACACATTTATGACTCTGTGCGTCGCGACGAAAAATCTGTGTGGTTGTTGTTGGTTTTGACAAACCAAAACAATTGTACACTAAAAGAGGTTCTAATTAATTTTATTTGCAAGTCGAGCGCTTATTATGTGGTAAAAATCAAAACGCATCAAAACCAACTTTACTTTTTCACACAGTGTACAAGACGATGCTGAAGTCATAAATCATAGCAAAATGAACACTTTTATGACCGTACGCGTCGCAGCCGAAACTCGAGCATTTGCTATGTGTTTGTTGTTTAGTTTTATTGGGGCACAAATGATCTGCGCGAGGCGTCAAAAGTTGTTGTTGTGGTTTGAGTTTTGTGAGTAGCGCGAGCAAGGGCTTGCACATCGCTGGTCTAAAGGATTGGCACGGGCGTTTTGGACATAAAAACTTAGCTCAAATACGTAAAGTACTAAAAGCAAAGGAAGTTTCATTCATTGATGAGAATTTCAGCTGTGAATCATGTTTGTTTTGAATGCAAATGATAAAATCTTTCAAGTCAAGCGAAGAAAGAGCAGAAGTGAGCGGAGAAATAATTCATGAAGATCTTTGTGGACCAATGCAAGTTACATAATTTGGCGGTGCTCGGTATAAGATTTTGATAAAGGTTGACTTTTCACGTTATCGCGTTGTATACATGCTAAAGAAAAAGTCGGAGGTTGCTAAGAAGTTATCCGTGTGTATTCAAGCAACTGAAAAGATTTTGGGACATCAGCTAAAATTCTTTAGAAGCGATAATGGTACAGAGTTTGTCAACAAGCATGTGAAATCTATACTGGAGGCTGCTGAAATAAGGCACCAAAGGACAGTGCCTTACTGTCGGAATAAAATGGTGCTGCAGAACGGGAAAATAGGACTATCATTGAGGCAGCAAGAACAATGACTCATGCGAAAAAAAATTGATCTTAAATTTTGGGGAGACTGTAAATACAGCAGTTTACGTTCTTTATCTGACAGGCCGTAGTTATATTAAGAATAAAACGCCTTATAAAGAATGGCATGGTAAATTACCCAAAGTGACACACCTGCGGACATTTGGAGAAGAAGCATACTTTCATGTTCAAAAACAAACGATAGAAGTTGGATATGACTATCGACTATGGAACTCTACTACAAAGAGAGTAGAACTGGCATGTAACGTGAAATTTTGTGAGCTAAGCCAGATTAATTTAGAAGAAGAAGAATGTAGTGAAGTTGTAGAATCTCATTTTTATTCGTACTCGGAAGATGAGGAAGCACACGACTTGAACGAGAATGATCGTTGGTGTTCGGTTAATAAGGAGAACATTATTAAACATTACTCGTGAAATTCGTGCAGATGCAAGATATTGGTGTGAAATATCATTTTATCAGAGAAAAATAGGAGGATAAGTTTTTTGAACTTGAATATGTGGACAGATAAGCAGCTGGAAGACATTTTTACAAAAGCGTTGTTGCGAGAGAGTTTTTAAAAAATCAGGAGTCTGATTGGAATGAAAAATAAAACATTAAATGGTTAGTTACAATTGTGCTTCCAAAGTAGGATACATATCTTAAAGACTTGATTTTTCCCAAGCGAAATGTGAATTTTCAAGAGTTGTTAAGAACACACATACATAAAAACACATGTATGTGTTTTACAAATGTTAATGTACTTAAAAAAAAATAAACATAACAAAAAAACTTTTTTTAAAACCCATAAAAAAAGGGGGCTCCGCCCCTTGTTCGCTAAGCTCGCCTACACCCGATGATTAAATGACCATTAATTAAATAAATAAATACTTAAAAAACTTCAATCCGTACAGAGGCTAAATTAAATTGACACTTTTAACTTTAAAAATGTTAAAATAAAAGAAAATCACTGCGGACGGCAGTTCGAGCTAGTGACGACAGCAGCGCGAAGGGTGCGAAAGGCGACTAGCTAAATACTTATATACAGCTAATTTGGAAAATTTGCTATGACTGTCTCATCAGATTGAGTTATATACCGATCGAAAGGTTTAGTCATAACTTACAAAATGACATAAGCTTTTTCTAACTCACCTGGGTCACGAGATACGGGGGTGTAAGTGGGAGGGGGGGATGTTGGGGCCTCTGGTAAAAATTTTAAAATCCGATAACTGGTTCAAAAGATAAATAAATTTGAAATTTTTAGTGGACTTCTCAAAATGAAATGAAAATTCATTTTGTTTGTTTGTCTGTTTGTATCAAAGCGCTATTTAGGACTTATTCCATTTCGAAAATCTAGAAATGTGTGGTCTACGACTTTTTGAAAAAACCGCTAGTTTAGCGGGAAAACGCTAAATCCTGGTAAAATTGAAACCTTAACAGTTTCCAAACCATAGAAGCTACAGACATGTTCGATATATCATTGTAAAGGTGTGTTTGAGGGCTTTTAGGCTTACCTCTAAACGTTGTTTAGCTTACATTTTGACGATTTCTGACAAAAAGGCTCTAACGATTTCTGTTAAATTTTAATATGTTGTAATACGTACACATTCGTTTTTTGGCATATGAAACATAAATTTTGGTTCAGGGGTTTGGAAGATATTACCTGTTAAGTGAATAAATACATTTTTCTATCGGTCGAAAATCATGAGATATCTCAACCAAACTGATACAATATGCATTAAACTTGGTGTTATATATCCTGACCAAAGTTAGTTCATATCCGACCATTATATCATATAGCTGTCATAGGACCGATCGGGTCAAAATTAGGTTTTAGTATGAACAACTTTTTTGTTTAAGCTAGGTATGGACATAAGATAAAAGCAGTGCGCTAAATGTCAAATCCATATAAAAAAAACAGTTGCTAAATTAGCTAGACAGAAATTTAGCCAGCGTTTTAGCTGGTTTGTTCGGATAACACAGAGCTGCAAGATCAATAAATTGTCGATTTTCAACACTGCTAGATTTTAGCTCGGGTGACTGAGAAAATATGGAATTGTTCAAACATTTTACGCCTGACAAGCTAAAAATGGCCGTTATTCATTCGAAAACAAAACAAAGACGTCTTGTGTTTTTCAACCAGAACAAAATTTCAAGAATATTAGCTAAAACTGATTCAATTTGTCAGCCCAAATTATATAAATTATTAAGGTTAAAATAAAATAGAAAAATACGCACAAACTTTTATGTGTCTTTGCATATTCGTCCTACTTGAATTTAATATCTAAATATCCTAACTTTTCATAATTTTCCATTCCCTATGCCTCCTCAATGTAATCTATTCAGTTGTGCGTTTTTAAAAAGTAAACAAAGCACAACTGTCGCATCAGAGTTAAAAGCATAATTTTGGATATTTTTGTGTATTACATTGGCAACACTGCTTTCGCTCGCCGACAACTAAATATTGAGCACTTTTCCTTCGCTTGTGTCAAATCTTATGTCCATACCCAGCTTAAATAAAATATATTGAAACCAAATTGATACAATATGTATTTAAGTTAGTTTTATATATTATGACCAAAGTTGGCTCGAATTGGACCACTACATCATATAGCTGTCATAGGACCGATCGGTCCAACATTAAGTCTTAGTATGAAAAACTTTTGTGTTTTACGAGATATCGTAACCAAACTAATAGAATATGCATTTAAGTTAGACTTATAGATCCTGACCAAAGTTGGTTCTAATCGAACCACTATATCATATAGCTGTCACAGGACCGATCGGTCCAATATAAAGTCTTAGTATAAAAAATTCATAGTAAGAACGGGGTGTCCGGCAGTAAAGTATGATCTACTGTAGCAACGAGAGCGGGGCGGAGACCCAAAATTTTCTTTATAATTAAAAAACAAATTTTTATAAATATGAATGAAGTTCAACAGCTAAATTTATAAATTTTACTATCTGCCTGCATTAATGATAAATTTACAATGCCAAAAGCAAAAGCAATTGCATAAAATTCTGATATCCCACAAAAAAAACCTTATTTTTAGATTGAAAAGCTCCAGTATTTAAAAACCAAGAAAAAAAATTTCTACACGAGGTAAAAGTCTAGTGACGAAAGCAATTTCAAGCCCCACAATTTCTCTTATCCAATTTTGTGACGAACAAAATTCAGTTTAATCTAAAAATTTTAAATAAAAATATAAATATATAAAAAAAAGCGAAAATTGGCATTCGGCACTGCGTAAAGATTAATTTTTATGTACAAAGAAGCTCACTCTTTTTCTGTGCGCAATACCAATTTTCGCTTTTTTTTATTAATTTATTTTTTTATTTAAAATTTTTAGATTAAGCTCAATTTTGTTTGTCACAAAATTGGATATTAGAAATTTTGGGTCTAGAAATTGCTTTCGTCACTAGACTTTTACCTCGTGTAGAGGTTTTTTTTTTGTTTTTAAATACTGGAGCTTTTCAATCTGAAAATAATAATTTTATAAATTTAGTTGAGTATGCAAGTCAACAGTGAATTACTTTGAATATTGCTTCAAAACTGTCTCAACTACTAATTGTATTAATTGTACTTTTAGTTGAAATTTTCCAGTTGACAATTAAAATGCTTGAAAATTCAAGAGTACAGTAAATTATTACTGGTACTGGTTTATATACCAGCACCAACAAATATTTATTTTTTTATTTCCCTACCAGTACAATTTTACTTGACATATTTGCAAAGCAATAAAAATTTACTTGGAATTTTTCTTACCAGCACATTTTCAATTGGGATATTAATATTTACTAAATAATTTCTTGGGACATTATACTTCAGCACATGATGAAATTATAACTAGGGGGTGGCTTCGCTCTCTTACGGAGCCACGATTTTGCATTTGTTTGGTTTTGTATACTGATAACTCATTTTCGTTTTGTGTGCTGTGAATAAAATAAAATAAAAATAAAAAGCAATGGCATGTATTTTTTATTTTTATTAATTAAAGTACATCACGACGACGTTTGCATTCGTACTGACCAATCGTGGCCCCAAAAAAGAGGCAGCGTCGAGCGAAGCCACCACCTAGTTATAACTCAAACTTATTCAAATTTATTTATTTATTTCCGTACCAGTACAATTGTAATTGACATTTTTTCATTAAAAATTTTTGGGATTTTTCTTACCAGCGTACTTTTAATTGGGATATTTATATTCACTATTTAATTTTTTTTTTTAATATTTAATCGAAAAAAAATTTAATCAGTATTTCCAGCCCTGAATGTTCTCAAAAAGTGAAAAAAATATGCCAAGACTATATAATTTGTGTTTTTTGCTGTTGAAATGCCTTCCCTTGCACATATCTTAGCTACTTTTATTCTGCTCTTACATACCGAAACCGTGAATGTGACCGGATTTCAGAAACAAAAAATTCACGTGGTGCCCGGGTTACTGAATAATTTATAGACCAATTTTGAGGGACTGATTTAACAAGTGTCCGAATTATTGAAACTGTTTATTATTTTTCCGTTAAAGAAGTATATTCAAAAAAATAGGTCTTCTTTTTAGCCTTCGATTTCGCGAAAAAGGCAAGCCGGGGGTTGGCGAGCGATGCGAGCAGGGGTGGAGCCTCCTTGTAGTATACAAAGTTAGTCATACTAAAGGTTGGTTTTCGACAGATCGCTTTTATGGCATATAAACGATATAAAGGCTTTTCCAATACGGACAAAAGAATTTCGTATCTAAAACTTTTTTTAATGAACTTTCAATGTCAAAACGTTATTGAAAGTCAACATGGTAAAGATCACGATCCAGTAAAGTTTGGAAATTATTAAAAATAACTACCGAAATTCTTAGTCGGTTTTCTTTACCGTCAATGAAGAGTGCTATGCTGGAATATTATTTGTGGCCAGAATTGAATGAGCTTGACATCAACGATATGTGGTTTCAGCAAGACGGTACCACTATCTACAGAACACTTACCACAACCGATTTATTAAAAGGCTTATTAGGTGAATGTGTTATCTCGAGAAATGGTCCGGTCGATTGGCCGCCTTGTTTGTGCGATCTAACGCCATTGGATTTCTTTTTATGGGGCTTTATCAAGTCACAGGTCTATAGACTTGCTCAGAGACAACATCCAACGCGAAAATGCCAACTTTCCGGTCGAAATGTGTGCCAAAGGGGTAGAAAATTGGGTCCAAAAATTCTAATGCTTTGCAATACACCAACAATAAATTTGAACTGAATATCATAAATATTTCTGTGCTTTATTAAACAAAAATATCTCTACACGAGGTAAAAGTCTAGTAACGAAAGTAATTTTTAACCTCAAAATTTCTGATATCCAATTTTGTGAGGAGCTAAATTCAGTTTAATATAAAAATTTTAAATAAAAATATAAATTAATAAAAAAAAATAGGAACGAAAATTGGCATTGTGCACTGTGCGCAAAAAGGGTGAGCTTCTTTGTACATAAAAATTACTTTAAATTAATCCTTTTTCGGTCTATAAGTTTTGTAGAACGATTCATTCTCTAATAAATAGCCGTTAAAAATTAAAAAATAAGAACAAAATTCTTAAATTAAGAATTATGTTTACTAAATAAAGGCTGTTTCGTTGTAAAATATAAACATGCTTAATCCTGGTCAAAAAAAAGAACGATTGCTTATTAGTTTAAGTACAAATCGTTCTTAGCTTAAGAACGAAAATATTTAACATATTACCGAAAACAAGAGCATTTCATGCTGTTTGTATGTATGTACGTTCGGAAAAATAGAGATTGACAGGTATTATATCAGGTACAATATGACTTGAATCAAGATCTTTAATTCTTATATATTTTTGCGTTTGGTGGCTAAGAATTCTCAAGTGGTTCTGGCTTGTCTGTTATGAGGTGGTGTTCGACGGTCACTGAAAAATGAAGACTGTAGTTGAGGACTGTGTATAACAGGATAATTTCTGTATCCAGTCCTCACTTACTTTTGATGATGATTTATGATTTGATCATTTAACCATTTTATTTTGTTGCAAAATGCTCATAATACCTCTTTCGTATTTTTATTTTAGGATGTTTTTGCATTCAGTTATAGAATTTAAATGACTGAAATAAAATATGAAATATACTTAAGTCTAAAAGTTATAAGTCTGAAAAGCACTTAAAGTAAGTACAAAATGATCTCAAGCTTATAATATTTTGGGATTATATCGAGACAATAATATCGGAACTAAATTGATAGAGTATCCATTTAACTTAGATTTGTACATCCTGAACGAAGTTAGTTTAAATCGGTCTCCTATATCATATAGCAGTCATAGGACGATCGGACCGAAATCAAGTCTTAGTTTTAAAAATGGTTTTTTGTTTTTTAAGATATCTTAACCAAACTGATAGAATATGCATTTATGTTGGTTTAGTACACTCTGACCAGATTTGGTTCAAATCAAAAGAAAACAATTTTTTTTAATATGAAAGAAATTCAACATATAAGTAAACATATTTTATTATCTGTCTGCGTTAATGATAGTTATAATAGAATGTCAAAAAAAAGCAATTGCGAAAAGATAATTAAATCTCACAAAGAAAACATCTACACGAGGTAAAAGTCTAATGACGAAAGCATATTCAAGCCCCAATATTTCTGATATCCAATTTTGTGACGAAAAAAAAATTAAGTTTATAATAAAAATTTTAAATAATAAAATAAATTAATAAGAAAAAAAAACACGAAAATTGACATTCGGCACTGAGCAAAAAGTAATTATGTTCGTGGTAGCTCACCCTTTTTGCGCACAGTGCAGAATGACAATTCTCGTATTTTTTTTTAATAATTTATATTATTATATAAAAATTTTATTATAAACTTAGTTTTTTTTTCGTCACAAAATTGGATATTAAAAATTTTGGGACTGGAATATGCTTTCGTCACTAGACTTTTACCTCGTGTAGAGGTTTTTTTTGTGAGATTTAATTATCTTTTTAACTAGCTGTCAGATTTGGGTGAGGTATCAATCGACGCGTATTTTTGTTAAGAATTTGTAAAAAATAAATAATTTTACCAAATGGCCCCAACGGCCCCATTGGCTGCAATCATTTCAATTTTTCCGCTTCCACTTACACCCCCCTATCACATGAACCAGGTGAGTAAACAAGTTTTAGTATGCCATTTTGTAAGTTAGTACTAAACCTTTCGATCGGTATACATCTCGATCGGACAGTTTCCATTGTTAGCTTTATATATTGCTAGTCGCCTTTCGCACCCTTCATGCTGTTTTCGTCACTAGCGCGAACTGCCGTCCGCAGTGATAGAAAAAATTGTTATGTTCCTAATGGAAACCCCTTTACTGATCTGATCCGTCCGATTCTGACATATTTACTGCCTGCAGATAAAGATACCTTTAAAATCGGATAAATAAAACGGAGATACTAGTTTGTATAGAAAGAAACAGACTTTGCAATATCGACTCAGCTCATTTTCCATATCTTTTTAATGATTTATACATTTCGCAAATTATTCACTCTACGATACAGTAATACGTTCATATTTTTTCTGCTCACATGCAAGCAATGTAGAAGCATGGCAGATATTCCATGTACCGTATTCTATGTATAATTTAACCGAATTTTCATTGTTAAAAAAACTTACCGGGTGTTTCGAAAGTTCGCAAAGAAATGCATGTTCACTGCGACTCATAAAATCAAATAACACATCCTGATGCACATCCCGATTCTTATCCACAAATCCATCAACTGCATATATAACTTTTCCTGCGTAGTGTTTTATACCAAATTCAGTTTCCCAATGGCGACGGTCCAGACCTTTTGTATACATTGGATTGTACTCAAATTCTGTATGTAGATTACTTAAGTAAGCTGAATCAGACCCTTTGGGCATATGACATTGTTCGGTCAGGAGCTTAAAAATACATCTGGGAGGCTTTTCAATAAGTTCCAAACATAAAGAATTGTCCGTAAACTCCACGTGCGTGTAATTTATTTCTTCTTGTTTATACTAAATAGGAGAGACACAAAAAATTGTTTTTACTCACCAAATCGCAACTAGGTATATATGTACAAATTCAAAACATTAAAACCAAGCATATTTAAGCTAAAGATGCTATGCGTTGTATAGTATACAAGTCTGAGAACTATGACTTGGATGAATATTGCTGTCTTCCACTAAACTTACTTAGCGAAAAAATTTCTTTTCGATAACGCATCCTGAAAGACTCGTGTAAATATTAAAAAATAACTATTATCCAAAATATGCATTTAATTACGTTTCCTAAACATTTATAGTAAATGGTGTTGGCCCTATTGTTTAAGCGGGCGTCAGACGGGGACTTTTTAACCGACACTTTTTTACCGACGGTAAGCTTTGCCATTCACATTATTTGTATCGGTTTTCACATAGTGATGCCATCGGTTAATTTCTCATAAAATATGGCGACACTCTATCATTTCTGTATGCATTTTAGTAGCTTGAGTTGACCGACGCAAAAAACCGATGGAATTGAATTTCTTTTCTTTATCCATGCTGTGCAAGTTTCGAAACAACTCCCACTAAATCTTAATTAAGTTAAAATACGTTAATAAGAGTAAAAACAAAACCCTATTTATTATTAAATGCCAATATATTTTCTTCTTATTACTTTTTACCACCAAAATGTTGGTAAAGGTTGAGTTCGGCGGTTCGAACCATCGCGCAAGACTTAGGTTAGATTAGAATTTTGACAATAATCTAAATTTATTTAAAGATATAACTAAGACTAATTATGACAAATTTTTTTCGAAATCACAAATTGTTGAGTAATATTATAAAAACATAAAATTATTTGGTTTTCGAACCAAAACTTCTATTTAAGAGTGGTTTGGTTCATGTTCGCGACCGTGGGGTAATTTATAATTTCAATTTAAATCATTTTTTCGATTGAAGAGATTGTAATACAAATAAATGCAAGCGATAGAGAAATCTTCAAAGATTACAAATCCGAAAAATTATTGAAATCGGGTGAGATTTCTCGGCCTGACAGCCTCTCAAAGTTGACACTTCTCTTAATGCACTCCCAAAAGTGAAATTTCTACAAAAAATACCAATTTTAAAACTGATTTGTTAACAAGTTTTGCGACCGATCTTTATGTTTTTTGTTTCATCTGAAAAGTAGATTTATTTTTGATGAAATGGAAATGGAAATGAAAATTAGTTACTTCACTTGTTTACTTTTTATATTAGCAATGTCTTAAAAGATCACTAAAATTAGGATATTTTTTAACTTTATTGGAATATAACTAAAATTGGACTTATTTGGACTCCATCCGAATTCTTCTTTCATGCATCTGATGCGCTGAGCCCCATTTTTAGTCCAAAAACTGACGCCACCTCGCAATAAAATGGTGATGGAAGAGGAAGAGCGGAGTGCATTTACATACGTTTTCGCTATGAAAGGCATCATACCACATTTTCCAATTTTTTTTTTTTTTGTAATAAGCGCAATAAAACTTTTTTATATATTTAACAATGCTGTTTAAAGGATGAAAACGATTAAAATTTATATTTCGGACAAAAAAAAGATTTATTTTTTAAATTTTATATGTAAAACATGCACTAATAATATTTTTCAGCTTTGACCGAAAACGCTGAATCAACCAGTGGGTCTAACAAGCAGCTTAAAGCTTAAGAAGCCTTTTGGCAATTGCTTTTTAAATATTTGAAATATCTTTATTGGCTCAAAAGATATGATTTTTGTACAGAAAAATCAGAGATTGTCCCACTGTGCGTCGCTTAATGATGGAAATAGACCCTGTGGCTCTGAAAGTCCATTTGCTTGACTGTCCCTAATATTGTCCATGATATTGTTGTCATTTCTTGACGTTTTGTTGTTTTGTAATAATTCTGCCAGCGTGGTTAATGGTTAGAGTCGCCGACTTGCCACAAGCAGACCTATTCAATTTGGGTTCCCGGGTTCGAATCCCTATATAAACAGTCTTCATAAATAAAATTAAATACATATACACGCCCGTCGTCAAAGTATCAAACATGTAGTTTTTAATTCTAAAATAAAAAATAAAAAAGCAAAAAAAATTTTTAAAAATTTTACCAAAAAGTAAAAATTTTAATGCTTAGGAATTTCTCGGCAGAGTTCTACGAGGAGTTCCTAACGTTTTTTGTGAGGACTATGTTAGGGAAAACCTAGGGAGGTGTCCTCTGTCCTCAATCCTAAGAGATGACAATGTTAAAGTCCTCAACGTTTTTCATACCATGTCCCTAGGTTTTTCCAATCGATTAGGGACAAGTCCACATTTATTCCACAACTTCTCCTTGAGGTCTGGAACTACTGGGGAGCTCGTCCCATTTCCATCGGTTTTTCGGTGTCGGTCAAATGCCTACTATGTTAACGCATTTTTGTATGAAGTTGTTCAAAGTGTGACCAGACTCTGTGAAAACAAAAACAGTTGGGATCTTTGTTTGACACCCGATTTAAATTGTGTTAATGGCACAATTTACTGTCGGTGAAAAAGAGTCGATTAAAAAGTTCCCGTCTGAACTGGGTATTACGAATTCAAAAAATACATAAGAATAAAAAGGTTCCATTAAATAAAAATAAGTTAGGGAAAAGAAAGAAAAGCGAAATAGTTGGATAAATTTGGCATCGCCGAAGTCATTCGAATGCTTCGAGAATTTGTGCTCGTTGTGGTCGGTCGCAAATGGACAAAAAGCGAAGATGATAAAGACATCGGTGAGCCCTTTGAGGTTAACATCAAAACAACAATAGAATCTACACATTTCAATGAAAAAAATATAAAATAATACTTACGATTGTTTGTTCTAAAGCGAAGACGTAATGATTAAAGAACTTGTGTAATTTTTCATTAGTGTAATTAATGCAAAGTTGCTCAAAAGAGTTCTTTGCAAAATTTTCAAAACCGAATATATCAAGAACTCCCAAAAATGTATTGCCATATTGTCCGGGATTTGTGCAGCTATTTATTTTGTTAACAAGCCATGTAAAAGTTTTTGAGTATAGGGCTTTAGACATCGCATGTCGGTTTTCTCGGGCCTAAAATACAAGAATGTAAAAAGTAAAAAGTTAATACTCAATTTAAAGAATTTGTAACTATACCGATAAAACTTTTGAGCATAGATACCACTTAATCGTTAGTTCAAATTGGTGTTACCAATTCTCTGTAGAAATTATGAAAACTTTTGCTCGAGAGTATGCCTGTTGAACCAGTTTCAGCTGTTTTAATTATTGAAAAGGCTTGGTCGAGCCGGAAAGACTTTGGAAATGGGAATTTCTTTTACCTGTTTTTGATTACACTTTGGGCAAGAGCTTGCGTATTGAATTTAACTGACACTGAGCTACTGAATTTAAATCAATGATTTTTGGCATAATTAGAGTAACGATTTTCATTATTTTACTTACGAAATAATAATTATTTTTGTAAAAAATTAAAATTCATGGAATATTAATTATTTTATGGACTTTTTATTTTATAATTACTATGACATTTTTCTTTTTTTTTTCATTAATTTATATTTTTATTTAAAATTATTATTGTAAACTGAATTTTGTTCGTCACAAAATTGGATATCAGAAATTTAGAGGCTAGAAATTGCATACTCTACTGTCGAAGGCCCTGTACTTACTATGAAAAAATACGTTTTTCATACCTATGACATCTATATGATATAGTGGTCAGATGAGAACCAACTTCGGTCAGGATGTATAAAACTAACTAAAATGCATATTCTATCACTTTGGTTAAAATATCTCACAAAACAAAAATGTTTTTCATACTAAAACCTAATTTTGACAGCTATATGATATAGTGGTCCGATTTAAACCAACTTTGGACAGAATATATAAAAACAATGCATATTGTATCAGTTTGGTTGAGATATCTCATAAGACCAAAAAGTTGTTCGTACTAAGACGTGATTTTCGACCGATAGAAAAATGTGTATATTCAGCAAACAAGTAATATCTTCCAAACCCCTTAGCCAAAACGTATGTGTCGTATACCAAAAAATTTTACGTACTACAACATACTTAAATTAAATAAAAATCGTTAGAGCGGTTTCGTCAGAAAAGAAAGCTAAAAAATCTTATTTTACCTGTAAAATGTTACGTAAGTACTATAGAAGGAAAGTTTAAAGGTACGTCTAAAAGCCCTCAATCACACCTTTCCAATGATATATAGAACATATTTTAGCGGGATTTAGAATTTTTTCGCTAAACTGGCGTTTTTTTTCCAAAAATTCGTAGAACAAATATTTCTAGATTTTTGAATGGGAATAAATCCCCATCATTAGACGAAAGCTTTATTAGCGCTTTAATACCAACAGACAAACAAACAAACTGACTTATCATCTCATTTTCAGAAGTCCATTAAAAATTTCAAATTTAATTATCTTTTGAACAAGTTGTCGGATTTGGGTGGTTGAGGTATCAATCGACGCGTATTTTTAATAAGAATTTAAAAAAATTTACCAAATTGCCCCAACGGCACCATTAGCTGTTCCATATTAGCTGTATATATTACTAGTCGCCTTTCGCACCCTTCGTGCTGTTTTCGTCACTAGCGCGATTTTATATATCTTCACCAATATTGGTTCTAATCGAACCACTATGTCATATAGGTACCATAGGAATGATCGGCAAAAAATCAAGTATAAGTGTGAAAAACGTTATTACACTAGGCAACAGCCTAATTCTGAATTTAGCCAAACCGACTTTTTGGATAGATATGGGGCCCCAAACGACGAAAAACATTTTCTTTTATCTATGGCAGAGTTTTTATTTTAGAAATTTTTAAAATTTGGCTTTTTTATTCGAGCCGTGATTTAGAGGTACGCCCACATCATTATTCATCATTACTCGAGAATGGCAAAACCGATTTTCAAAAGCTTTACTTTTTCTAAAAGCTAATGAATATATCTGTAATTCATCTCTACACAGTCTAAGACTTAAGCCAGTAGTTAAGGAGCTATTCATTTTTGAATTAAGAAAAGGTTTTTTTAAGCTTTTTTTTTAGCATTTTTTACTTTAAAATTCAAGGAAAACTTGAAAAAATTTCTGAACTTCGGTTTTATTTTTTTTTTTGCAAAGCTGCATTAATTGATAATTAATAATAATTTATTCATTAAAATCTATGGAGAAACGGCGATATAATAAATAATATATCTATGCATGTTTTTCTTGATTTTTATGACTTACTTGTATGCGTCATGACCTCTAGTATTAAAATTTTTTGTATTTTTTGAGATATTCTAACCAAGCTTACAGAATTCAAATTTGTTATTGTCTTACACATTATGACTAAAGTTGGTTCAAACAAATTTTTTTGTTTTTTGAGATATTTAAACTAAACTGACAGAATATGCTTTTGAGATAGTCATTTAAACTATAAAATTTGTTTTTATATATGTAGCTATATTAATTACCGCTTAAATCTATGGTGAGGCGGCTAAGTTATTAGCATATAAAAAATGAAATAAGTTTTTCGCAAAGGTTGATTTTTGACTGATCGGTCCCATGGCAGCTATATGTTATAGTGGTCCGATTCCAACCAAATTTGGACAAGTTGTATAAGACGATACGAGATTCTTAATTTGTAAGTTTGGTACAGATAACTTAAAAAAAGTTTTTGGTATTAATGGTTGCTTATCGACCGTTTGTATCGATCGTTCCTATGGCAGCTATATGATATAGAGCTCCGATTTCATCCAAATTTGGAATGGATGTAAAGGGTAATTAAAAATACCCAATTCATGAGTTTGATTGAGATATCTCCAAAAATAAAAAAGTTTTTTATAGTAAAACTTAATTTTGTGCCGGTCGGTCCTTTGGCAGCTATATGATAAAGTAGATCGATTTGAACCAACTTCGGTAAGGATGCATAAGACCAACTTATATGCTTATTCTATCAATTTAGTTAAGATATCTTAAAAAACAAAGTGTTTCATACTAAAACTTGACTTGAGACCGATTCGGTCCTATGCCAGCTATATGATATAGTAGACAGATTCAAACCAAAATTGGTGAATATGTGAAGGACAACATAGAGCACACAATTTGTGAGTTTGGATAAAATATCTCAGATAAAAAAAAAATTTTCATATTAAAGGTGGATTTTCGACCGATCGTTCCTATGGCAGCTATATGATATAGTAATCTGATTTTAGCTTAATGTGGTCAAAATGTGTAAGACAACAGCAAATTGATTTCCTGTGAACTTGGTAAGGATATCTCAAATAATACAAAAAAATTTCATACTAAAGGTCATGCCGCTCTACAAGTAAGTCATAAAAATTAAGAAAAACATGCATAATATAAAATTTTATTATATCGCCATTTCTCCATAGATTTTAATGAATCATATCTTAAACGACGCTCAATTAATGCAGCTTACAACCGAAGTTCAGATATATTTTCGAGCTTTCTTTGAATTTTAAAGTTAAAAAAGCTAAAAAAAAAAAGCTTAAAAAACAACATATTCTTAATTCAAAAATGTACAGCTCCTTAACTCTGGAAGAGGGTCAAATTAAATCTTAGATCTTAGACTGTGTATGGATAAATTACATTGAACATTTTTGCCATTCTCGAGTAATGATGACAAATGTGGGCGTACCTCTAAAATAAACGGCTGGAATAAAAAAGCCAAATTTTAAAAAATCGTAAAAAAAAAAAACTTTGGAATAGAAAAAAAAATGTTTATCGTCGATTGGGGCTCCATATCTATCCAAAAAAGTCGGTTTGCCTAGTGTTACTAGTAAGTTATCTCTACCAACCTAACAAATTCTGAGCTTCGTATCGCCTTATACAACCTGTCCAAATTTGGTTGGAATTAGACGACTGTAACATATAGCTATCAGTCGAATATCAACTTTTACTTGAAATTTGTTTGTTTGTTCATATGCTAATAGCTTTGATGTCTCCTCAAAAATTTGAACAAATAATATATTAAACGAAGTTTAAAAAATAAAGCTATGTTAATTATAGTTAAAGCTTAGCGTAATTTTTTTCAAGTTTTCCTAGAATTGCAAAATCGTCAAAAAACATAATTTTCTTAATATAAAAATTGTTAGCTCATAAACTACTGGTTTTAATTTAAGACTTTATGTGAATAAATTACAGCTATATTCAATATCTTTCAGAAAAATTAAAGCTTTTAAAAATCGGTTATGTTACTCTCGAGAAATTATGACAAACGCGGGCGCAAAAAAATCGACTTTGTGGGGCAAAGCAGACCTTGGAAAACGTTTCCAAAAATAAATAGTAATAACACTAGGCAACAAATTTGAACTTTTTGGCTATTACAAGAACCAAACCCACTGTTTTTTTTTTATAGATATGGGGCCCCAAACGACAAAAAACTATTTTTTTTTTCTATGGTGAGATTTTATTATTTTAATTTTTTTTTATACTTTTTTTCAGGGGTGCGCTCACACTTGTCGTCATTACTTGATAGCGCCAAACCCGATTTTCAAAAGTTTTACTTTTTCTGAAAGCTATGAAAAAATCTATAATCTATTAATAAAAAGTTAAAGATTTAAACTAGTAATTTTAGAGAAATAAATTTTTGAATCAACAAAATTATGGTTTTTTTTAAAGCTTTTTTTTCTATCGATTTTTACTTTAAAATTCGAGGAAAAGTCGAAAAAATTTATTAAATTTTCTTTTCTTTTTTATTTACATAGCTGCATTAATAACACGTCCCTTAAAATATGATTCATTCAAATCTATGGAGAGACAGCGATATAATATTATTTTGTGTCTAGGCATGTTTTTTTCGACATTGATGACTTCCTTGTGGAGCGGCGTGATTCTTAGTATGAACATATTTCGTGATTTTTGAGATATCTTAACCAATCTCACACAATATAAATTTTTTGTTATTTTACATTTTTTGACTATACTTGGTTCAAATCGATCTGCTATATCATATAGCTGCCATAGGAGAGATCGCTTCAGAATCAATCTTTAGTATGAAAACTTCTGCTTTCTTTCTTAAGATATATCATTCAATCTCGCAGTCTGTGTATATGGTAATGTGTTATATATCCCTACCGAATTAGTTCAAATCGGTCGAAAATCCAAATTTAGTATGAAAAACTTTTTTATTTTTTTTTAGATGTTTCAACCATACTTACAAACTGTGTATTCTATACTGTACTTCATATCTTCACTAATTTTGGTTCAAATCTGTTCACTATATCATTAAGATATATCATTCAATCTCGCAGTCTGTGTATATGGTAATGTGTTATATATCCCTACCGAATTAGTTCAAATCAGTCGAAAATCCAAATTAAGTATGAAAAACTTTTTTATTTTTTTTAGATGTTTCAACCATACTTACAAACTGTGTATTCTATATTGTACTTCATATCTTCACTAATTTTGGTTCAAATCTGTTCACTATATCATATAGCTACCATAGGACCGATCGGGCGAAAACCAAGTCTTAGTATGAAAAGCTTTTTTGTTTTTTGAGATATCATAATTAAACTGATACAATATGTATCTAACTTGGTTTTATATATTCTGACCAAACTTGTTTCTTATCCAACTACTATATCATATAGCTGTCGTAGGACAGATCGGGTAAAGTCCACGTCTTAGTATGACAAATTTTTTTGTCATAGTAAGGACGGGGTCTCCGACAGTAGAGTATGCTCGGGCGGAGCACTTTGAAAAAAATTCAACAAATAAATTTTATATTTTACTATCTGCCTGCATTAATGATAAAGTTACAATGTCAAAAGTTTTTTTGTTAATATGCTAATAACTTGACCGTCTCTCCATAAATTTTAATGAATCATATATCAAACGACGCGAAATTAATGCACCTATGTAAATAAAATATGGCAGCTATATCAAACAAGTCTATCAGTTTAGTTAACATAACTCAAAAAACAAAAAGTTTTTCAAACTAAAGGCTGATTCTGAATCGATCCTCCCTACGGCAGCTAAATGAAATAGTAATCCAATTTAAACCATATAAGGTCACAAAGTGAAAGACACCAACAGATTGATATTCTGTGAGATTCGTTAAGGTATCTCAAAATATACAAAAAATTTTCATACTGAAGGTCATGCTGCTCCACAAGGAAGTCATAAAAATCGAAAAAAAACATCCATACGATAAAATAATAAAGGGTGATTTTTTAAGAGCCATAGGAAAGTTTTTAAAAAAACACACGTAAAATTTAGAAAAATGCATAAAATCTTTATTTGAATCGATAGTACGGTCCATATAATTTAATGTTTGAAGATTATTTCACGCAAGTGTTGACCGCGACTGCGCTTCAAATGGTCCATCCGCTTAGTCCAATATTGGCATACTATTTCCAATATTTCGGCCAGTATCTTACGAATAAATGCTTCAATGTTGCCTTCCAATGCGTCCACTAAAGCGGACTTGTCTGTATAGACATGAGCTTTAACATAGCCCCACAAAAAATAGTCTAAAGGCGTTATATCGCAAAATTTCTACGTTGTTAAGTAACAGAGGCGACGAATCGATAATTGATGGTCATCATTAACACTGACCGATACAGCTGCGATGTTTTCTTCAGTTCGCACTCTACGTAAGCGTGTTGGTGGTTTAATGTCCAATAATGTAAATTTGGTGCGAAATTTAGTCACAATAGCCCGAATAGACCATATAATGGAAGAAGCGCGCGATGAACTTTCTTAACAGAGCACGCATTTTGATAATAAAATTTAATAGTTTGCAAAGCCTTGTTCGTTTGTAAGACGATTCATGGTTAAATTATAGACCATACTGAAGATGTTTGACAGTGAAACAAAACACGAAATGTGCGTCAGCTGTTTAAACCAGTGTTGCCAAAAAGATAATAGTTAATTAATCACCCTTTATTATATCGCCGTTTCGCCAAAGATTTTTATGAATCGTATTTTAAACAACGCGTAATTAATGCAGCTTTTTAAATAAAATTAAAAAAAAAAAAGTAATACATTTTTTTCGAGTTTTCCTTGAATTTTAAAGTAAAAAAAACTGAAAAAAGCTAAGCAAAATATCATAATTTTCTTAATTCAAAAATTGATAGCACTAAAACTACTTTTTTAAATCTAAGACTGTATATAAGTGAAATATCACTGCGGATGGCAGTTCGCGTTAGTGACGAAAGCATCACGAAGGGAGCTAAAGCCGACTAACAATATATACAGCTAAGTTGGAAAATTTGCTACGACTGTCCGATCAGATCGAGTTATATACCGATCGAAAGGTTTAGTCTTAACTGACAAAATGGCATACTAAGACTTTTTCTAACCAACCTGGGTCATGAGATACGGGGGTGTAAATGGGAGGGGAAAAATTTAAATGATTACTGCTAATGGGGCTGTTGGGGCCTTCTGGTAAAATTTTTATTTTTTTAAAAATTCTACTTAAAAATGTCGATTGATACCTCAATCACCCAAATCCGATAACTGGTTCAAAAGATAAATAAATTTGAAAATTTTAGTGGACTTCTCAAAATGAAATGAAAAGTCAGTTTGTTTGTCTGTTTGCATCAAAGCGCTAAAGAAGCTTAAATGTAATGATGGGAATTTATTCCTTTCACAATGGCACCATGCCAATTTTCGCTTTTTTTTTATTAATTTATATTTTTATTTAAAATTTTTAGATTAAACTAAATTTTCTTCGTCACAAAATTGGATATCAGAAATTTTGGGTGTAGAAATTGCTTTCGTCACTAGACTTTTACGTCGTGTAGATTTTTTTTTTGTGATAGATATGTATATTCATTAGCCTTAAGAAAAAGTAAAGCTTTTGAAAATCGAAAATTTTGTCATTCTCGAGTAATGATGACAAATGTGGGCGTATTTCTAAAAAAATCAAGATTTTTAAAAAATTATATTAAAAAAATAACTCATTATAAAAATAAAAAAAATGTTTTTCGTCATATGGGGCCCCAAATCTATTCAAAAAAGTGGGTTTGGTTCTTGTAATTTTTTGGCTGTTGCCTAGATTAATATTATTAAAAAAAACAATATCAGAATAGCTTGCGCAGTTTACGAGCTCATGTTTAATTTCATAAAACTGCTCAAAATCCCCATTGTGCTCTGCTAGCGCGCAAGCAGCTCGCGTCGAAAAGTCATACAAAATGAGAATATTCATCTCTTGCTCTCTTTGCACATAAGTGTCCTTATGTAGGCAGACAGAGAGAGATGTATTTGGGCGCGCAGGCTCATCTCTATGTATGCGTGCATCTTACAATCGCTTTGTTTATTAGTCGCTTCCCTTTAAATTTTGTATGTAAACTCTAATACCCTATACAAATAATTTTTTTAATAAAGAAATTTCAAGCACAAATAAATATTTAATATTATTAAAACAACACATCGCATTTTTTTATCATCCACTTTTAAAAAATTGTAGATTCACGGTGTTTTTCTTTATAAAATATTAAAGACAACAATTTTTTACAGGTAAAGGGTATTTCATAGCACGATTGTTTTGTGTTTCGCTTGCTGTGTCAGCAACGAGCTCTGCCAGCCAACTTAATCGAAACCAAAAATAATTTCCCTCAGACAACACGTCCAAAAAAAAAAAATTCCCAGTGGACGCCTTGTTATGCTGTTAGCTGAGACACGTTCAGTTGTATGGGATGACTTCTCTATATGTTATTTGTTTAGTGATGAAACACTACTTTATTCCAGCTTGTGAACAAAAGAACTAATAAACTAATATAACAGGGCTGCCATCAATTCAACTTAATTGCAAACAAATTTTTACATTAGTTTAAGCCAGCGGTGGGCAAGCCCTTGTTCTCGCTGCTCCCAGTGCTCTGACTACAACAACAACTTTTGACGCCGCGCGCAACTCATTTATGACCCCCCAATAAAACTAAACAACAAACACACAGCAAATGCTCGAGTTTCGGCTGCGACGCGTACTGTAATAAAAGTGTTCATTTTGCTATGATTTATGACTTCAGCAGCGTCTTGTACACTGTGTGAAAAAGTAAAGTTAGTTTTGATGCGTTTTAATTTTTACCATATAATAAGCGTTCGACTTGCAAATAAAATGAATTAGAACCAGCGTTTGAAAATGCTACGCTACTCCGTAGTTTTTCGATTTGCTCTGGCTACCGCTCTCACTTTTGACGAGAGCCGTAGCAGAGCCATAGCCGAACGAAAAAATGTATTAGCTCTGCTATGCTCTCGGATTTTGTCGTGTTAAAATCTGTAGCAATAGCAATAGCACAAAACGAAATGAGCGACTATGCGTAGCCGGACGATAAAAACGAGCGAGATGAGAGCAGAGCATACGCAATTGTTTTTTTTGCTACGGCTCTCTTGTGTGTGTATTTGTTGTTGTTGCGGCGTTGATTCAATTCGGCGATCGTTTGTTATTGCTGGTTCGTATTATGAGATAGAACTTATGA
Organism: Drosophila innubila; assembly: GCF_004354385.1. Taxonomy (NCBI): domain Eukaryota; kingdom Metazoa; phylum Arthropoda; class Insecta; order Diptera; family Drosophilidae; genus Drosophila; species Drosophila innubila. The sequence goes on from NW_022995373.1 coordinate 3,672,020, forward strand.
GATTATGAGAAAAAAAATTCAAAAATTTTCAAAATAACAAAATTTATAAAGTTTTATTCAGTCGAAATTACAAGAAAATAATAAAATAAAAAAAACAACAAATACATACACAAGAGAGCCGTAGCAAAAAAAACAATTGCGTATGCTCTGCTCTCATCTCGCTCTCGTTTTTTGGCTATCGCTCCGGCTACGCATAGTCGCTCATTTCGTTTTGTGCTATTGCTATTGCTACAGATTTTAACACGACAAAATCCGAGAGCATAGCAGAGCTAATACATTTTTTCGTTCGGCTATGGCTCTGCTACGGCTCTCGTCAAAAGTGAGAGCGGTAGCCAGAGCATAGTAAAATTTTTATTGCTCTTGCTGCTACGGAGCAGTTTTTGCAAACGCTGATTAGAACTTCTTTTAGTATATAATTGTTTTGGTTTGTCAAAACCAACAACAACCACACAGATTTTATTGTCGCGACGCAGAGAGTCATAAATGTGTTCATTTTGCTTTAATTATGACTTCAGAAGTTGTGTTTGTTGTAGATGTTGTTGTAGTGCTCCCGATTGCAAATTTCGTGCCCACCGCTGGTTTAAACCAAGCAAATTAGTACATTTCTGTTGACTATCTTTTGGCAAATTCTTTGTCAATATATCTGCTACCATTTCTTTAATTGGGCAGTACTTAAAATCAATTAACTTATATTCAAAGCAATTTCGTATATGGTGGTACTTAACATCTATGTGCTTGCTTTTAGCGTGATAAACTGGGATTTAAACAAGGTTTATCGCGTTTATCAAAACATAATTTGGATTAAATGCCAAATTCATTTCATTGATTAACTTGCTCAAATAAATTGCTTCCTTGAAAGAATCAGACATCACCATGTATTCGGTCTCTGTGCTACTTAAAGCAACCGACTTCTGCTTCTTTGATGCCCAAGAGAAAGCGGAACCTCCCCACATATAGGTGTATCCAGTAAAAGATTTGCGATCACTGGCATCGCTGGCCCAATCTGCATCCATAGATTTCCATTCCAGTTTTTGTGTACAGATAAAGTAGAGCATGTTTGGCGGCTACCAAATTCTCACTGTGAGGATGCACATTTCGCTGTGACAATTTCCATACTGAATGGAAAATGTCTGGACGTGATGACAGTGCAATGTACATGAGGGATCCAATAATTAATTGGTAGTCCGTCATGTCGACCTTCGTGCAGCTCTCCCTACTGCAATTGACTTGAAAATTTGGTTCCAATGGCGTCGCTGTTGTTCGACATGTACTCATGCCCATCTCGCTAAGAAGACTACCAATTTGGTTGCACTGACCCATCATCAAACAGCTATTACGTTGATATTCTTCTTTTTTGACGTCTTAGTGTACAGGCACGGCTCGCTTGCCCTGTAGGCAATATTCTTTAGGACTTTGTCCAGTTTGGTATTCCAGACACGGCCCGATTGCTTCAAGCCATAGAGTGACTTCTTCGTCGAACTGCTCAGGTTGATTTATATAAACGATCTCCTCAAGATCGCCGTTTAAATATGTTGATACATCCAGTTGATGTTCATGCAATTCATGTTCGGCTGTCATAGCCAACACCATACGTATCGTTGCATATCGAACCACTGGCGAATAGGTTTCCTCGTCGTCAGTGCCAAACTTTTTACTACATCCTTTGGCCACCAGACTTGCTTTGTAGCGTTCGATTTCGTCGTCCGAATTGGACTTCAGGGTGAACACCCACTTGCATCCTATTGGCCTTTCGTTTTTAGGTAACTTCACAACTTGCCAAGTTTGATTTTTTAATAGAGCCTTGTACGCCTCTTTCATAGCGCACATCCATTTATGCGCCTTCGGACCTGCCATGGCTTCATCAACGGTATCGGGAAACTGTATGCTACTGTCAGGCATCATGTTGAGTACATTGTATTCCTTTCGTGGTCTTCCTCTTATGCCTGTTCGGACTATCTTGGGCCTTCCTGGTCCAATTTTGACTGTATCGTCGTCATCATTCTCATCAGCACGTGTTGCGCTTTCATCAGACTGCTTGTCTTGTTTCTCAGCTAGCTCGTTCTTGGGATTCATCCCGGCATCGTCTTTCGGAACATCATTGTTGCGATCTGGATTAACCACAGCCTCTAGATTCACATCAGCTTTTTGTACGCATTTCTCAACGAAATATACATCTTGACTGACTTTAAATTCTCTTGACTTTTGTCATACAATCGATACGCCTTCGATGTTTTTCCGCACATTATATAATCCTTTCCTTTCTTGGAACTTCTTCTTTTGGCTATTGTCCAATGCGAAGGCGATCGATCCGAAAACTCTAAGATGATTTACTACCGGCTTGTGACCAGTCCATTCTTCACATGGAGTAACTTCTTCCAGTGCCTTTGTTGGGGATCTATTCCTCAATTATGCTGCACAAGATATCGTGTTGCGCTTTCATCAGACTGCTTGTCTTGTTTCTCAGCTAGCTCGTTCTTGGGATTCATCCCGGCATCGTCTTTCGGAACATCATTGTTGCGATCTGGATTAACCACAGCCTCTAGATTCACATCAGCTTTTTGTACGCATTTCTCAACGAAATATACATCTTGACTGACTTTAAATTCTCTTGACTTTTTGTCATACAATCGATACGCCTTCGATGTTTTTTCCGCACATTATATAATCCTTTCCTTTTCTTGGAACTTCTTCTTTTGGCTATTGTCCAATGCGAAGGCGATCGATCCGAAAACTCTAAGATGATTTACTACCGGCTTGTGACCAGTCCATTCTTCACATGGAGTAACTTCTTCCAGTGCCTTTGTTGGGGATCTATTCCTCAATTATGCTGCACAAGATATCGCTTCATCCCAGAATGTCTCATTCATTCCAGCGCTATTCAACATCGTATGTCCCATTTCCAGCAAAGTTCTATTAAATCTTTCAGCAGTCCCTTTTTGCTGTAGAGTATAGGGAACTGTAAGCTGCCGGCGAATATCCATTCTTTACAGGTATGAATCAAAATCCTTGTTGCAATATTTCGTGCCATTGTCCCTCCTTATCGTTTTGATTTGAACTTGAACACAGCCAGGACTTTGGACTTATGTTTTATGAAGTAGACATGAATATAGCTTTTATCATCGATCATTGTAACATAACATTTGCTGCCGCCTGCTCTTTATGCTTTATTCATGGGCCCGCAAACGTCACTATGCACAATTTCCAACAGCTCTTTGGCTCTCGTTTCAGATTTCTCAAATAGCTTCATATGGCACTTATTCTGCATATACGAAATGCACTGCACATCATCAGCTGTTTTAGCAGAATCAAAGACTAATCCACGAACCATACTTTTGCTTTGCAGTTCTCGCAAACTTTGTATGTTCAGATGCCCGTAACGCTCGTACCATTTCATCAACTAGTCAGTTTTATGACTGAAACAAAGTTTCTTGTTATTTTTCAACTCACACATATACAAGCCATCAATCTTCTTTGCCTTTAAATGCATGCCATTATCGTTGAAATATGCATACTCGTTGGTTAAATTCACTGTGCAACCGTTTATCACTGCTTTGCCCACAGATATAAAATTACATTGCAGTTCCGGTACATATGGCACATTATTCAGTGTAATTTTTATCCCGCTTTGCTGTTTATTCCCACTGTACCACGACCTTGTGCGAATATCTTTTCATTTCCAGCCAATTTGATTTTTTGCTTGTTTCTCAAATACATCGAATTATTCTCGTCTTGTTGGCTTTCCTTTTTGTTTTCTGCTGTACCTTCGCTTCGGCATATTGCGGAAAAATATCCCTTCTTTCCACATTTCCCGTCGTTCTTCTTACTTTGTGTAGCTTCATTATTCTGTCCATTTCGATTATTTTCTGACTGCCTATTACTCGTCGACTTCACAGCAAATGCATGCAGGCTCACGATTTGCTCGTTGTTTTTGCGTCTTTCTGTTTCTTCCATTGGCTTCATCTTAATGACGGTGAACGAAGGCAACCGTCGCGCGCTTCCAGCGCAACAACAAAATTTTCGCAAACAACATAATGACGAATAACTAATCATTTAATGAAATGCCAATTTCTACGAGTTTTTCCACAATGTTTGAGAATTCCAAAATGTGGTGCTGTTCACAGTCTCCTTCCTGCATTCGTTTATGTAGCAACTGCTTAAACAGTGTAACCTTGCGAACTGGACACGATGGCTAATGCAACTTTTTTTGTTCATCCCACATCTCCTTCGCATAGGTGCACTTTTTAATTCCGCAAACTTTTGGTGCCATTGCTTTATTATGTTTTCCTTTCCACAATTAAAATGCGACGCTCGCTTCATCTACGGGCTTGATTTATTCACCAGACACAGCTGTCCACAAAACTTGATGGATCAAAACGCTCCGCATGAGCACACACCATGTGTCATAATTGTATTCAACCAATTTCTCAAAATAATACAAAGAGTTTATTTTTAATATTTTCTTAGAATAATAACCTGTTGCAGATTACACGGTGCTTCATTCAAAAAACTTCTGGGATGCGAAATAGCGTAGGTTGTAGATATTGTTAAGTGAAACATTGTGGTATAGTATGCCAGCATATTAGATTTTTTTGTTGCACATCGAAATTTTAAATTACGCTGAAAAAAAAACGTTTTTTCGAGGTTGATGGAGTTAAGCAATCATATGTTTTAAGCTATGCATCCTACAATATAGTGTAATACCTTTCCTAAGAGCTGACAGTATTTGATCAGTATTAGTTCTTTTTCGCTACGTTTACGTTTTTTTATATGACCACAGATCCACAGCTCACTCTTCGAACACTGTCTACATTGTTGACATTGTTTACATTGCTTACACGTTTACGCTTTATAATTGACTTTCAATTTTTTACACGTAGACAATCGTGTAATTTACATTGTGTAATCTACGCGGCACATCACTGAATATAATAAGTTTAATAAAAATTTACCTAATGGAGAAAGATTAAATTTAACAAAATTAATCAATTATTTTAAGTAGTTAATTTAAGTATATTTTAAATACTAAAATTTTCAACTGGATTTAACTACCCTCGAACGTTGATATTGCCTAAGACTTAGGTATATCACATGATATATTGAGAGAGCATTAATATTAAATTAATATTAATAAATTAATATTAAAATAAATTAAATTTGTTAATTTATAGAAATACTTATCGAAAAGGGATATGGTGGTTAAAGTCTAAATTGATTGTCAAAGGACTTATTTGATAAGTACCAGTTACCAGTACCAGCTAAAAACTGGGTCGATATCTTGATAGCTACAAGGAATATTATTTAAATATTTTAGCAGATGATGAGTTGGTAACTTTGGAACAACCTTGCATCAAAAAACTTTCGCAAGAAGAGGTCGATATCATAAAAAATAAGAAGGTTTTTATTCTAATGGTTAAGATCTATATTACATGACCATTTTTGATACTACAGGTCAAAACCACTCTGCAAGTGAATAAAATCTACAAAAAAGTCCCTAGCTATAAAATGTTGTTATAATGCCGATTCTCCATAGATTTTAATAATCATATCTTAAGCGACGTTTAATAAATGTAGACGAATGTCTAATTTCACATGGAAAAATGTTTTTAAGTTGTTTTAGTGATCTGGGTCCCCAAATGCTAAATAAAATAAATTTGGTTTGTGCCCGAAGAAAAGAGGCATGTTTTGTTGTTTAGTGTATTTTAATACTTGGCCTAAATGAAACGAACAAAAATATATAATATGTAATATAATATAATATAATATAATATAAAAAGTGAACGCCGGATCAGGACTGATTATTTTCCTTGGCTTCCATATTTGACAGAAAATAAATTAATTCATTAATGCAAAGTCCAAGCTTTTCTTTCATTTAAAAGATTTTTATTTTATATCTAAAAAACTTACCTCATGTATTTTCAATGGTATTTCAGTTATGTTTCCACGAACATTTATTTGACGATGCAAAAGCACCTTGATTAGTTCATCAGCTTTTAGACCCAAAAGGATGGATAAAATCCCGACAATTTCTCGGTCCGCTTTTGATAAATCACATCCCTCTCCATCAATATCCATAAATTCAATATTACCTAACCATAGGATTGAGCTTAAGACTTTAAAAATGCTATCAATAACTGATTGAGAGATTTGTAATACAGTAAATGCCATAGTCAGTTCATCAAACTTTTTTGATTCAAGATTTATATCTAATAAAATATCGTCAGAAGTATTTAGATATTTATAAAAATCTGGTGGTCTTAAGTATAACATATCGGCAATTTCCTTGTTTGTTTGTCCTCGAGCTACTAATTGATACATCACATGGTAATTTCGTTCTCCTGGACTTTGAAATGTTATCCGTGATTGCTCAAGTAGATAGTCTTGTATTACACAACCTTTGATACTGTGGTTATCATCAAAGCATACTTGCATAAATTTTCCAAATCGAGAGCTGTTATCATTTCGAATCGTTTTGGCATTACCTACAAAAATTTTAGAACAAATAAAAATTAATCAGAGTAAAACGCTAAAGTCGAGAATGCATGAATACCATATACTCTGTGCCTAGGTTCTTAAGCAACTTAACACATATAAAATTTACAAACACAGATACAATGTATATTGAACATACATTGTAGCATTATTTTTTCTATTTCTTGCTATCAATGTTAAGTCAAATTTATTCTTAAATAAATAATTAGTTATCTATCTGATCGTAATGAAATACATAATTTTTGTATCATTTGGTCATAACCGAAACCTAGACTTTAGAAATTGTGATAGTATTAAGTATTAAGTTTAATTTTAAAATAATGAGCAACAAAGGTGGAGAATCGAAAATTTAAAATTAATTTAATCTGTATATGATGTTAAGAAAACTTAAAATCCAATTTTGAGTCTCAGAATCATTTTACAACTCGCACCGTAAAGATGCACTTTTACTTTTTCCACTTCTTCTATTGTTCTCCTTTTCCCACTATCTTTGAACGCAATGAAATTTTTTGTTATACTCAGTTTTTGATGTCAGTTGATGTTTGGGGGTTGCTCAAATTATAAAATAAAAAAAAAACGCCTGAGTGATCTGGGACTCGCCCGTGACAATAATAAACAATCTAAATTTCTCGTAAGCTTACCGAATGCTTCCAGTATAGTGTTAGCTTCTAGAATTTGTTGTTGAATCCATGAAGACCCATTGGATGTTATTGCACATAAATATTGTAAGACAAATTTGGTTGACTCTGTTTTTCCAGCACCAGATTCCCCCGATATTAAGCATGACTGTAAACAAAATTTGAAATATTGTAGATGCAGGTCAATATTAATCCTTAGGGCGGAAAGGTAACTCTTTCGTTGCTATACGATAATGCATACGTTAATTCTATTTGAAATAAAATCAAAATATAAACATTTTTAGACTTGTCGAAAGAATATTGCAGTTCCAAACTTGGCACTTTACTCAAGAAAATGCACAATCGCTTGGTAAGTAATTGGCATAGTTTTTAACACAACTCAAAAGTAAAATATTGACAACAAATATATCTTACCTGATTAATTTTGTCTTCAACAATGCTTCTATATGCAGCTTCAGCTAAAGCAAACACATGAGGATCTAATGACCCCATCTTGGCCAAATGATATTTGTGAACATGATCCTATACAAAATATGAGACATAATTTAAATAAATTTAAATTTCGTTAAGTTAAACAAGTACGTGCGCCCACGACTACGAGATACTCTGGGCTGGGCCCTTACATACCCTAACTCTTATTTACACTCACGTATTTACAAACATTTACATGGACACAAAATCCTATAACCTACACGCCTCAAGCTATGTAAATATAGTAGTAGTTAAATATAATATAAGTTTTGTTTACGTTTATACATATATGCATATATATATATATATGTAAGTATATAAATATATATATATATAAATATATATATATATATATATATCATTTCAAAAATGATCTTCAATTATTTTTGTGCGATAGATAAGTGCAGCTTCGAGGAATGCTGCAATTCTCCAATTGCTTCCATTGAGTTGCTCGATTAGTTTAATATCTGTCAGGATTATAGTTCCTAAGTATCTAACTCGCGTCTCAGACAGGATGGTGCACTTGGTAATTAAGTGTAGCGTGTCATCTCTTGCACGCGTATTACATAGTCTGTATCTTAATGCGAGCATCTCCGTTCTTGCACGAAATATTAGGCTGATTATTCTAGTTGAGAACTCCTCGCTGAAATAGTTATTATCTCCAAAGTTGTATTCCAGTCGCTTATAGAGAATTCTTGTTTCATTAATTTTCTCACGTACGCAAAGTGGGTCTGCAGCATTTTGTGGAAGATTGATGGCAGACCAGTTTCGAGGTGTAGAGCGTACGTTGGCGTATTAGCGAAATGTCTGAACATTTTCTTCAAAAAATTTTCTGCGCATGCATATTTCCCCAGACCTCGGCTCAATACATCATAATAGTTCTGACTATAGCTTCAAAAAGTTTATACTTGGAGGCGGTTGGTAGACTTTTTTGCTCATAAAATTTTTCCAGGTACTATTAAGAGCTAAGAGATGCAGCTTCCGTTTTATGTGGGTCTTAAAACGCATATTATTCGTTACAGTAACTCCCAGGTACTTATATTCCTTTACGTCCTGTAGCTAAACGCAATCAAGCAAAGAGCAATGGGATCATAATGCAACCTTGCTTGATTTCCCTTTTAGTGTCAAACCACTCTGGGCAATTTCCTCCACTCCAAACTGCTGCTCATATAAACTTTCAACTATATTGACCATTTTCGACGGTACTCCAATATTGCTAAGATTATATATTAGTGCCCTTCTGTTGATGATGTCGAACGTAGATCTATAAAACAGGCATGCCCAAACCCAGCATACGGCTGGGCACACTTCAATACTCCCAAACAAAAACACAAATACATTGAAAGGATCAGTTTTTTAGTTGCAATGAAAAAAAGCTAGCTTACATTTTTAAGGCGAACATAAGTAAACCTAAAACAGAAAAAAAATTTGTTCTTTCAGTGCAAGCTCGCCGACAAGGCAACAAAAAATTACATTCGGATTAGAGGCGCATCGCTCGCGCAACAACAAAGCCCATGAGAATGAGGGCGCGAGACAAAAACAAAACCGTTAAAATTGTTGTTGGTAAGTTTGCTTGGGAGAGCAGTTTGCATGTATTGGCTTTTTGTATGCTTGGTGCTGTTCAAGTATACGATCATCGTTTTCCTATCTTGTGGGCAAATACAAAAACAAAACGCACCCCGTGGGCATAGGGCTTTGCATGCTTTTGCTTCGACTTGGAAAATATCTGAAGTCAAAGTCGAAGCACAAATCGAACAGTGTTTAAACCGTTTTTAAAAACTTTTTATAACATACAATGATTTTGCTTTTGCCTTTGCTTTGACTGTTTAAATATCTTAAGTCGAAGTCTAAGTCGAAGCAAAAAAAAAAGAAAAGTGGACTGCTGTAAGTTGAAACAGTCGACTTCTATAAGTTTAAACTGTCGACTGTTTTCTAATATTGTTGAAATCTAAGAATTCAGAGCAGTCTACTTCTATAAGTCTTTAATGTAACATGTGAAGGCGGTTTTTTTTTAGAGCTACAGAACTTCGAATTGAAACAAAACACAAGGAAATCGTTTTAATGACCATCAATTTGGCTATATAGGAAGGATAATTTTATGCCATTGATGTTTAAATATGATTTTCGGCATATGGCCGCGGCTGGCTCGAATATTGCCAAGTCTAGAGGTCCAATTTTCATGCACTTTTTCAAGAATTTGGGGCCGTATGTCGGCAATAACGCGACGAATGTTGGCTTTTAAGTTTAAGTCAAATCACACGATCTTGGTGGCCAATTGACAGGTTCATTCCCATCGAATGTTTCCTTCAATAAATCGATTGTGACGTGCGCTGTGTGGCATGTAGCGCCATCTTGTTGGAACCATATCTCATCCACATTCATGCCATCTAATTCGGGAAAAAATAGTCGGTTATCATGGCTCTATACTGGTTTCCATTACCGGTAATTGACTCTCCAGCATCAGTTCGAAAGAAGTATGACCCAAAGACTCCACCAGCCCATAGAGAACACCAAACAGTCAGTTTTTGTGGATGTAATGGCGTCTCAAAAGTCTCATGTGGATTGTCTTCACTCCAAATGCAGCAATTTTGCTTGTTGGCGTAGCTATTCAACCAAAAATGAGCTTCATCACTAAACAAAATTTTGCGATAAAAATCAGCATCCAGATCTATCTCATTCGCGGCCCATACACCAAAATTACGACGCATTGCAACGACGCAAGGTCGTAGGCCAAGATCTTTGCGCAAAATCTTCCATAAAATTGATGGATTCGATTCAGTCGGGTCCTCTTCAACACTTTGCGCTACATTGCTGTGCATTGTTCGTGCGTATTATCACATAGAGTAAACGTAGTGCGAAAACGATCCATGGTTAACCGAAATTATTGCTCTGATGGACGACTATGTCGACCATAAAATGGACGGAGCTTGCTATAAATTTTGCGAACTGAACCATTATTTTCGAAATAAATTTGAACAATTTGTAAGCGTTGCTCTTTTGTAAACCTGTTCATGATAAAATGACAAACCAAACTGAACCTAAATGACGTTAGAGTTGCCAGATTTAACAAAAAATGTCAGCCTTATCTCTACTCGAAAAACCAACCTCTAAAAAACACCCTTTATTAATATTTAGATAAATATAAATCAATGTATATGGCGGCATATCCGGCTCATGGGCCAAAAGTAGGAAAATTAAATTTTCAAAATAAAAGTGGCCATATAATATCTAGTATGATAAACTTTATCACCTCTGTCTTTTTATAATTCTTTTTTTGATATCTGAATCTAACTGACAGAATTTGCATTGGTGTTTGTATTACATCCTGACCACTCACAGTGAAATAAGTTGAATCACAGATAATATTGAAAAACAATAAAAATCAAAAAGACAGTTCTATAGTCAACACTGTGGGTGTCATTGACTTTTGTGATTTGCAAACTGCAAGGAGGCATAATCTGCATGGGGCTTTTAAATCGGTGAATAGAATTTGTTTTCCTGATTTTTTTTTAGTTTCAGGGTTGTTCATGCAGACGACAATATCGACTCGTCTCTTGATACAGGTATAAAATATATATACTTTATATTTTTTAAAGTTCAGCCGGAATTCATAGCATTTCTACCTGAACAAGTTTCCGAGCACGGTTTGCATTTATTCTTCTTGCGAGGCACCAGAAGGATCTGCTATCTTTCACATTCCTGAGTGAATTTTGAATTGGCACGTAATATGTATTACGTTTCTGTCGACAAAGGTTTTTGTGTGCTATGTTGGCTTGCTGATATTCTACTTTAGCTGTGCTGGTATTACTGTGCTCGAACAATTTGAGCATTTCTAATGATTTCTTTCGCGCAGATTCACAGTGAGCATCGTTCTATGGTTGCTTTTAATTGACTGATTTTCCTTGACCTCTCATGCAATCCGCTGCCTTCGTAATGCAGTTTTCTGGTTGACTTATTGTGTTAGGTTCCTCAGTATATCCAGACCTGAGAGTCAAAAGTCCTGTATCAAGCCTCTCTCTATATTGCTCTACCCTAATGTTTTTCCATTTTATTTGCGGCAACAGTTGAATTTTGGCAGAATTACTATCAGAAAGTGAGGCGGATATGTTTCAGGATACTACTATCGGTAGATTATCAGAGAACTGACTTCCATATCTGTTATTAGTTCACGCCAGATTCCCTTTGTGAGGCAGTAATCAATACTAAACGCAGCTTCACCTCTTAAAAACGTGAAATCTCCATTTGCGTCACTATTAGTCCTACCATTTAGTATCGTAAGAGTGGTACATTTGCACATTTCTATAAGTTTTCGGACATTTACATATATTTTATCATCTCTTGACTTTCTCCATAAAGTTCCATATCGACCTGCGGTTTCGGAACCTTCAGTAATAACTTGCTGGTCGTCAACTCTTCCGTTAAGGTCACCTACTATCATAACATTTTTATCCACCATCTCTAGCAACAGACTGTATAGCTCCTCAAACGCCATTTGCCATTTGTTGCAATTAACATATGCAGAAACAATTATGATTCTTTGAGAGATGTGGCACATTGGTAAATCGTTTTGCTCAGGTTGTCTGTAAATCTGCACCATTGGCCATATTCTCTCTTCCTTACATTATGAGCTAGTATTCTAAATTCATGAGCTGCATGTCTACCTAGTTTTTTGACCTGCGGTCGACATCATCGAATGAGATATTAAGCGAAAATTTGTCTCCATAGATGCTCTTCAGTTCTCTATCTGCTGCGTGATTGTCACTCACAAGCTCACATTGCCTGTTTTAACATTTTTTAACATATTTAAACAAATTTTTAAAAAAAATTTAACATTTTTCTGAATTTTAACATTTTTTTTTAACGTTTATTAACATTTTTTTTTAACATTTATTAAAAAAAATTTTAAATTACCAAACTTCCAAATTAATTTTTTCTAAAAATTCAATTATAATACCAATTAATATCCGATTTCATTAAGTACATTCAATGCCAGAAAAAAAGAAAACTATTAATTTTTAACGAAATTTATTTTATTTAAAATGGTTTTTAAGCCAAGTTGATAATTATCGGCCATTATATTTGCATTATTTTCTATTGGAATGTGTAAAAAATGTAAAAATAATTCTAATGTTGCTTTATTTCGTGTTTTTATGAACTTTTTTGAAGCGTCTCTCATAAACGAAAGTGAATTTTGATCAAATTTGGTGAACAATGAATTTTTGAATGAAATTTTCACAACAAATAACTATTTTTTTTTTTTATGAATAATTTTTTTTGCAGAAGACAATAAAGTTTTCTTTCATAAAAAAGTATCATGTGTACTATTTTATGCAAAAACGTCCGAAGCCGAATTCATTTCATCTTCTAAACTATTTAGCCAAAAAAAAAAATTTTTAAAATATACATTATAATATCCCAAAGCCCATTATAAGCCCATATCTGCATGGAAAAAATGTTTTTCTTTATTGGTTCTATGCTCATGCAGAAGAGGGTTAATTGATTTTTATTTTCAATGATAATTTAAAAAATTTCACTAGCACTACCCTTTTTAATGCTAGCGAAATCAAATTCCATTAGGCCCACTTTTTCAATGTCAATAAAATGTCAAATTCATTTAAAAAGTAGTTAGTTGGGCCCCTCTCTGCTTTCAGTGGTGAATATTTTCTATCCTTTAATCTCTATCCCACTTCAACTAAGATTAAATAAATATAATGGAAGTCATGTTTTAAGTTTCAAACAATGCAAGATTCTAAGCGTCTTCAGTAATTTTATTTAATTAAATACAATTTAAAAACATTTAAAATTAAATTGCGTAATAGATATTTAGTAGTCTTTTATAAATAAAATTCGACTTAGAGTACAAAAGAGAGAGTCGTACACTTACCTTATTAAATATATTAATACATTTATATGGGTTGACTGCGATCAATATTGATCCAGTGTATGTCTATTTGAATAGTATTGAGTTTTACCAATTTATAAATTGTACGATGAAATTCTTAAAAAATGTGAACTTCAAAAAAAAAACCTCTTTACAATGAAAACGTCTAGTGACGAAAGTATTTTCATGTCTCAAATTTTCTGTTATTCAATTTTGTACAATTAAAAAACAATTTTAATGTTTTATTAACAAAAAAGCCAAATTTTTTATTACACTAGGCCACAAATTTTGACTTTTTTTTTAATTTATCCAAACCGACTTATTTGGATAGATATGGGGCCCCAAACGACGAAAAACATTTTTTTTTCTATGACACTTTTGTCATCATTACTCGAGAACTGCAAAGTCCATTTTCAAAAACAAAGCCAGTAGTTTAAGAATTATACATTTTTGAATTAAGAAAATGTTGTTTCTTTAAACCTTTTTTTTTTAGCTGTTTTTACTTTAAAATTCAAGGAAAACTCGAAAAAATGTCTGAACTTCGGTTTTAATTTTTTTTTTGCAAAGCTTCTTTATTTAGAATAATTTAGAATGCTAATTTAATTCTTCAAAATGCCGGCAATTATGGTTATTGGTTGCTTGCATTTTTGCATTACATTTTTTTGTCACCAGCTGATTGCCTGTCTTGTGCATGTGTTTGTTGATATCGACATGAACCAGAGTTGACATGAATTCAAAAATAAAATCATTCAATCTTAAATTTTCCTTTTAAATCCGATTAGAATTATATAAAACTATTTTTGAAAATTAATTTTAAATATTTCATAAATATAGCACATAGGAGCTAAATTAGACTTAAATTTCGGTGTTCGAATTTTATTTATCAATTGAAGTAACTCTAGCAGCTTTCGATTGCGAGAGTTAGTATCGATAACAAAAAGTAAAGGTTTAGCCATTGCCGCTCGATTTTGTTTGTATGCTATGTTCTATAGATGTTTATAAAAAAATTCTTTTAAAATATACTTGAACTTTAAATAATTGAAGTAGTGATATTAAACGATTCTTCAAATTTTCAAGGTTATTTAAATCAAACAGACAAGACCGTCTACGGTATTCAGTATTTTTCACCTGGCGGTCGTCTTACCAACCAACGAAAAATTAAGGTTATTTTACTTTTTATTTAAATTTTGCCAGTTAGAAAGTTAAAAATAAGTCGAAAGTCAAATACATTTCCAAAACAGCCCGCTTCCCGCAATTTTCTAGTGCATTTCTAATGTAAACAACACATTTGCTTTCTTTTACTTTTCTTTTACCTGAGTGAAATAATTATATGTGAGGTGAACCTTGAAAAAAATAACAACAAACTTGATCTGCTCCAACGCCAAAGGAGTTGAAAACTTGTAAATAAATTTAATTATTTTTTATTGTTAATGTGATTTTACAATATAAAAAATATAAAAACTATAAAAAATAACAAAAATAAAAAAACCCAGTAATTTTCTTAATATTAACAAATACCATTTTCATATGTATCTGTATAAAAAAAATGCAATCAAATTTTTATGTTCTCAAAGCATATTCTTCAATAATGGGAATGTACATACACGTATATTTATTTCACTACCGTACTTATTTCACTGCGGTACTTAAAGTATTCAAAACGTGAAATTTCAAATGTTAATTAAATTAAAAATAGTGCTATAATACCTTAAAAAATAATAAGTAAGCAAAAATTATTATGTACACAGGGTAACAGCCAAGCTGAAATAAATAGCAAGAAACAAATTTTATTCTTTAAAAAAAAAACTTTAACCTTTTCACCCCGTCGTTACGCGTCGTTTAATATTTTAATCATTAAAATTCAAAAAGAGATGAATGATTTCAAGTGAAGGTTGATTGTCTAGCGATCGTCCATACTTTATTTATTAATGGTCCGATTTCAAACAAAGTATTTCTTACTAAAGGTTGAGTTTGACAGAACCTTCTATACACAAAATGTGTGTTTGGTTGAGATACCTAAAAAAAATATCTTAAAAAATTAACCCAATAAAATCATAATTTTCTTGATTCAAATGTTTAATTTTGTTGCCTAGTGTAATTAACTTCACCTGTTGAAGCAACAACATTAATCCATTAATTCATTTATAGCTTGTGTACACCTATTAATAGATATTATTAAAAAGGATACATATATTATGTCACTTTTATATCGAATTTTGAGATTATTATTTATTCCATTTTCGTCTATTTCAGATATTGATGTCATATCTGACACGCCCTCGTCTTCTTTGTTCGCCATTGTTTCTATAAAGACAAAATTATGTTTTGAAATAAAAATATTATTAACATGTAATAAATGTTTTTTGAGAAATGTGTTAAATCCAGGGACCGTAACTGTTATAAGTTTTAAAAATAAACAATTATTTCCAAACTATTATTTAAAAGTTACAATATAACACTTATTTTTTATTTTTATTAAAATAAAGTAAAAAATAATAATTAAATAACAATTTTTATTTAAAAGTTGAAAAAAACCACTTATTCTTGATTTTTTCAATAAAAATTTAAAATAAGTGTTATTTTTTTATTTTTATTTTAAATATCACAAATAAGAGTTATTCAATAACTTATAAGTAAAAATCAAAAAAAAAAAGAATCAGTTCAATGTCTTTTGATTCAATTGGTGTGTTAGAAAAATTTAATTCCTCAGTACATATTTTTGAAGTGATTTGCATTACTGTGAACGGCATCCTATGCTAAATACTAAATCAGACCCCAAAAACACACTCGAAATGAAGCGGGCAGCAGGCCTTTATAAATACCAGAGCTCGCAAATAACAGTTAACATTTTTTTTCAATGCTATCTTCTCACTGAAAAAACAGAAGAAAAAAAACAAAGCACACACGCTTTCGCACTGAGTGGAACACTTTTTTCTTCTCGCTTGTGCTCTCTGTTTCGTATGTTCTGCTCAGCAAAAGAAAATGTCTGTCTACGAATACCAACCAAAAAGAAACACTTTTGAGCGAGCGCTCACGAAATAACTGTTAGCAAATGAGCAAAACACAAAAGTGTCAGCGAAAAGTGTCTTTTGATGTTGCGACACGAACTTTTAAGCCGCTCGAAAATGTACGTACAATTGTTATTGTTTAAAGTTGTTCGATGATAAATAATGCGTACTTATTTATTTATATTTTATTCAGGTATTTATTTAGATAAATAGAACTTTCAAAAGCAATTAACGTTTGCTTAATATTCGTACAAACAGCGCCGTTGCGACGAAAAGTTGCTGCCGGGCAAAGATTTTGTCGGCCCCCCTCCACCCCCTACAATTTCTTTTTAGCAACACATTTTTTAAGCAAATAAACAAAACAAGTGTCAAAAATGTTTACTAAAATTAATTAAATGTTACAACAATAAAAACTTATAACATGATAATTAGCTTGTTACATAAAATTGCGTACTATTAGATTCGTGACACATTATGGTATACCAGTTTGAACACTTTTATCTCCGAGACTATTAGAGTTAATTTTTAAAATTTGACAAGGCCCACGTCAGCCCATGTTTTTTTAGTTAAATCAAATATTTTAGACTTCTTAAACTTTTATAATGCTGAATCGTTGCCATTTTATTATTATATTATTGTCTGAATTTAACAATAACATCCTGAATACATACTTAAAAAATACATGATAAAATTAAGAATTTTAAACTTTAATTTTACAATGGTTTGTTGTTTCTAAAACTTTTAAAATTGATTTCGCACTTTTCGTTGTCTGATTTATTTAATGTCAGTCTCAACCCCTCAAATTTTTTCTAAGTTCAAACTCTTTGAAATATCGGCGCCCCTAATATCTTAGCGCCCGGTTCGATTGCACCCCTTAAATTTACCCGATGATTCGAATATTTTTTGAGTTACTGACATTTGCTTAGCTTTGTCAATCTTTGCAAGGTTGCATGTGGATCTTCAGTTGGGGAACCCATACCATGGGTGCAGAAAGCTTACTATACAAATAAGCATCGAACGGTTCTACATTAACCCAAATCGGATTATTCATTCCAAAGGAATAAGAATCTTGGATTTCTAACAGCGTACCCGCGCCGGGATTAAAGTCTTGTGTGTTTTCTTTTTTGTATGTTAAAATTGAATAAAATTGTTTATTGTCAAATACTAATATCCCTTGCTTTACAAATTCATAAAAATCGATGTCTTTGCGGAAAAACGCAATATACCACCAAAATTTAAACCCTCAAATTCTCCAAACCACAGACATATTCTATATATTATTGGAATCCAGTAGACCAAGCAGGGAGCGTTAAGCGAGGGTGTTGCCAAACGCTCGTAAATGAGCTAAGAAACTGGCAAGTAGCGGACAAGCGAGAGACGACCGAACTTTTGCTTAACATTTCTTGTCTAGTCTAAAAACGGGTCAAAAACGGATCGAAAGCGATGTTGCGCAGATGTTCCGTTTAAAGCTCGCCAACTAGCTTATGAGCGCTCATAAAGCGGACATAAACGAAGTCATGTCATTTTACACAACAATTTTTATGTTGTATCGTTCTCGACGCGTTGCGGACCGGCAGAAATATCGCTTCGACTTAGAAAAAATAAGTAGTTTCAGGAAACGACACGACAGAAAATAGTTTTCTGCACTATCTTTGGGCATTTCTTGTTGTGATACTTGCGCGAAATCTACACGAACACATGGTGATCAAAAATAAAATTATATGTTTTTACAGCAGCCCTAAAAAATGTTGCCGATGGAGGCACGACAGCAACACAGCGCTAGCCTGGGTTTAGATGAAGGAGACGACCGCACAAACTTCAATAAGTTTTTTTCATTTTTTTTAGTATCAAAAATATCATAAACATTTCTAAAGCCAAACATTTGCGCGCTATATGTTTAAGTCCAAACGGGGCTTAGAACTCAGTACTCAAGACCTGTTTGCAAAGCAAAATGAACAATATTATTAACCGATCGTCGCGACGAAAACCTGTGTTGTTGTTGTTGCTGTCCAGCATTAACTAAGTGGTTGTTGTTTCGTTTTATTTAGGGTCGTAAAATATTGGCGCGCAGCGTAAAAAGTTTTTGTTGTTTCCTCGAAAATCGCAAGAAAGCCAAACATACTGTTTACGCAGTTCTGTTGCGTCAGTTGTGCCTTGATTGCATTTTCAACACACACACCTGAAAGAATAACATAAGGAAGCATGGTCAACGTTGTTGTGTTTGTGTATTGTGTTGTCAAGAAGGAAGAATACGCAATGGTCCGCATGTTTATTAAATATTTTTCTTAAGATACCCTTTGCCTGGGACTTTAAACGCAGTATTAAATTTCCAACTCATTGTTTCAATGACAGTTACATGATATAATAGTTGGCTCCGCCCTCTGCTTGCTTCGCTCTCCACTCTTCACTTCGTTCGATTGGGTCGCTGCGCTCGCTGCTTTAACACGCATTTTACAATTTTCCCTTTTTTTCCTCCTTTTTCTGTATTACTCTTATTTCATTTTTGTAATTTTTATCATTTGACTAAAGTCTGATTTGTCCTGAAAACTGGTCCACAGTAGGTTAGAAAATCGTTTATGTTCCATTACTATTGATTTTTAAAGACGATTCAATGTAGCCGTCTGTCTGTACCGTACGCAGATCAAGTCTGATTGTTTTTTTTTTGTAAAGCGTGTTTTTTAGACGTTCGTTTTTCGAGTAGAGATAAAGCTAAAAATTTTTTGTTATATCTGGCAACTCTAATGTTATTTATGTTTAGTTTGGTTTGCCATTTTATCATAAACAGGTTGACAAAAGAACAACGCTTGCAAATTGTGCAATTATATTTTGAAAATAATGGTTCAGTTCGCGAAGTTTATCGCAAGCTCCGTCCATTTTATGGTCGACATAATCGTTCATCAGAGCAATTAATTCGGTTGACCATGGATCGTTTTCGCACTACGTTTACTCTATGTGATAATACGCATCCACAGACGTCGAACAGTGCGCACCGATGAAACAATTGCCGCTGTAGAGCAAAGTGTTGAAGAGGACCCGAATGAATCGAATCGTTACCGTGCACAGCAATTGGAGCTTTGTCCATCAACTTTATGGAAGACTTTGCGCAAAGATCTTGGCTTACGACCTTATAAGATCCAGCTTGTTCAAGAATTAAAGCTGCGAGACCATGCAATGCTTCGTGATTTTGGTGAATGTGCCGAAAATGAGATTGATCTCGATGCTGATTAACATCGCAATATTTAGGTCATTGATGAGGCTAATTTTTGGTTGAATGGCTACGTCAACAAGCCAAATTGCTGCATTTGGAGTGAAGTTAATCCACATGAGACTTTTGAAACGCCATTTTATTCACAAAAATTGACTGTTTGGTGTGCTCTATGGGCTGGTGGAGTCATTGGGTTTTATTTCAATTCGAAGTTCTATACCTATAAAAAAAACCACCCTTTATCCGACCTCTATATTATAAAGTTGTCATGGGATCGATAGATCGAAAACTAAGATTAAGTATGATAAACTTCTTTGTTTTTAAAATACATTTGGCTGGTATTATACATCCTGAGCAGAAAATTTCATATCCAAATTATAAAAGCAATTTAAAAGCTAATGACAACAAACTTGGTATATAGATTCCTCTATATTGCGGGCATATCAAATTTGGATCGGACCACTATATCATATAGCAACCATAGGAACAATCGGTCGAAAGCTAAGTGTTAGTATGAAAAACATTTTTGTGAGATATCTCAACCAAACTGATATAATCTGTATCTAACTTGGCTTTATATACCCTGACCAAAGCTGGATCAAATCTGACCCCTATATCATACTGTTGTTAAAGGACCAATCGGTCGAAAACCAAGTCTTAGTACGAAAAACTTTTTTATTTTATGAGATATCATAACCAAACTTATAGAATATGCATTAAAGTAAGTCTTCTATATCCTTACAGAAGTTTGTTTAGTCGGTCCACTAAATCATATAGTTGTCATAGGACCGATCGGGCGAAATTCGAGTTTTTGTATGAAAAACTTTTATGCTTTATGACATATAGTAACCAATTTGTTAGAATATGCATTTAATTTATCTTATCTTTTAATTTTTGGCGGTCTAAGCTTTTGCCATAGTAAATACGGGGTCTCCGACAGTCGAGCATGCGGATCCAATATAGCGAATTTTTAAAAAGAACCCAAGACCCCAAAAACCCCCGAGTAACGAGTTTCATACGAATCCGATGATTTTTTCAAAAAAGTGTCCGCCATTTTGATTTTTGAAAATTGACTTCAAATTCGTGATCAGCGACCCCAAAAACCCCCGGGTAACGAGTTTTAAGAGAGATCGATAATTCTTGTGATCAGCGACCACAAAAGCCCCCGGGTAACGAGTTTTAAGAGAGATCGATAATTTTTGTGATCAGCGACCACAAAAGCCCCCGGGTAACGAGTTTTAAGCGAATCCGATGAGTTTTTCATAAAAGTGTCCGCCATATTGGACCATTTTGAATTTTTACAAATTGACTTCATATTCGTGATCAGTGACCCCAAAAACCCCCGGGTAACGAGCTTCAGGCGAGTCCGATGAATTTTTCAAAAAAGTGTCCGCCATATTGGATTTTTGGTTATTTCGAAAACCTGAGGCAAAATGGACTTCGAATTCGGATTCAGCGACCCAAAATCCATATCGTAAGCATAGTGAGACCACCAGATCAGAACATAACTTTTTGTTGTGTTTTGATTTTTATTGTTTTTTATCAAAAATAATGATTATGGTGTAAGTTTTATTAAATTACTCAAAACTAATCAATATTCTTGATGAAAAACATAAAAATGTAAAAATAATCATTACCAAGTAATTTTTACAATATAATTTATAATGATTACGGTCCCTGATTTAAAGTGGTCCACTGTGTCACAGGAACAATCGGTCGTAATTTAAGTTTTTGTATAAGATTTAGCTATGTATGTGTGTATGTTTGTATATATGTATATATGTATGTATGTATGCATGTCTGTCTGTACCCTTGAGAACTGTTCGGACCGATCGCATCCAGTTCAGACCTGTGACATGGCTTCCAGTTCAGACCTGAAGCATGGATGCATGAATCAGACCTGAAAGGGAAGCGGAGGCAGCATGGGTCTAATCGAAAAATGGGAGTGGTTCAAAGAGCGATATGTAATGAGAGAGAGAAAAAGAATAGCGGAAAGCTCTTTCTAACGATTATAACTGTTAACTTGCTTCTGCAAGAACGAAATCGAAAGAAAATGCAAAAAAGTGTAAAGTCGAAAATGCAAATACAATAGATGCTCGAAAATGAAACACGCTAGTTTTCATGTGTAAAATAAATGGTTGCGTTCTAATATTTGAGTGACTACTGAATTTTTCTTTTGATGCATTTTTTTGACTGTTGCGCATTTCTATTCTATTTTACATTTTTGGTGACTTTTGACCAGTGCACAAGTGCGTCAGTTAAGATAAACAAGAAATTTAATTAAAACTAAATACGTATTAAGCCAATAATCATTTTTTATTGATTGTGATTGATTTATTTTTAATTGTGAAATTTGAGAACAGCAAAGAATTATTATAGTGGGTAAGCGACAAATTCGTAGATTAGTTAAAAAGGCTGATGTTGGCGCTAGAAATGAGGATATAGATATAGAGGGGGATAACAAAGAAGGGATTGATTTTACATATGTTATCGGTCACGAAAATGACAAGCTTAAAGATTGGTTCATTAGGCATAGCATACATTTTTATTTTATTATATAAGTAAACAAATAATTCTTACTTTGCATTTTTATAATACAAATTTAAAATAATATAAACAGTCTGTTTCTATATAAAAATATGAATTATAATAATTATTTTTGGTTAAAATATCTTAGAAAACAAATAAGTTGTTCATACTAAAAGTGGATTTTGACCGATCGCTTCTATAGCAGCTATATTGAATAGTGATCCGATTTGAACCAAATTTGGTAGGGATATATAGCACATTACCAGATATACAACCTGTGCGATTGGTTGATATACCTCAAGTAATAATACAACTTTTCATATAACAGATAAATTTTAAACCGATCGTTCCTATGGCAGCGACTTGATATAGTAGACCGATTTGAACCAAGTATGGTCAAAATGTGTAAAATAACAACAACAATACATGACAATACATGCATGTAGATAAAAATAAAGGCTTGTAATTCCTAGTAGACATGCGGGAAACCGAAAAGGTGAGGCGGGCAATTTGTGAAGAAAAACAACACCAAGAGTTTTCCTACGATTAATAAAAGACGGAAGATTGAGAAGACGAAGCCTATGGGAGTACGGTGGTAAACGAAGGTTGGGATCCCAGTTAAAACCACGTAATGCGAAAATCAAGAATTGCTTTTGAACTGATTCAATTCGATTTTGGTTTATTTGATACTGCAGGCTCCATGAACAGTATTCCAGGATGGGACGAACTAAAGAGACGTAAAGGAATTTAGTGGTGAAAGTATCATTAAATTCTTTCGATCAACGTTTAATAAAACCAAGTACTTCTTTGGCGTCATTAACCATAGTGGAGATGTGAAAATTGAAGCATAATTTGCAATCAAATAAAACTCCAAGATTCTTTACAGTTTTTATACGTTGTCAATCGTATAAGAACCTAAATAGGGCTTAGTACGACTAAATGTCATGAACATACACTTTGAACAATTGAGATACAACTTATTGGCCGAGCACCATAGTTGCATAGCGTTCAAATCGTCTTGCAGACGATTATGAAGAAGGGGATCAGTGTATGAAAAGATAAGCTTTACATCATCTGCATACATTAAAATATATGAATGGGACAGAATAGTGGGTAGATCGTTAATGAACAGAGTGAAAAATAAAGGCCCCAAGTGACTACCTTGAGGTACACCAGAAGTAACGTGAACCGAACTCGAAATGGTTGACCTAAGAAGCACTTTTTGGGTCCTACCTTTTAAGTAGGTGGAAACCCAACGTACAAAGGCGGGAGGGAAACCTAGGCAATTAAGTTTGTAAAGTAAGAGGTCATGGTTCACAGAGTCAAAGGCTTTACTGAAGTCAGTGTATATGACATCAGTTTGCTTTTTCTCTGAAAATGCATCAATTTACAAGTTGGTCGTAGTGGACCGACCCTTAATAAACAACCCTTAATTAAAAAATCACAACAAATTTTCATACTAAAGGCCGCTCCACAAGGGAGTCATCAAAGTCGACAAAAACATGCCTAGATACAAAATAATATTAAATCAGCGTCTCTCCATAGATTTCTATATCATATCTTATATTTTTAATTAAAATTTTTATATTAAACTAAATTTTGTTCGTCCCAAAATTTGGTATCAGAAATTTTGGGGCTAGAAATCGCTTTCGTCCCTAGACACTAGACCACAAAATTGGATATTAGAAATATTGGGGCTAGAAATTGCTTTTATCACTAGAAATTTTTGCAATTGCTTTTGCTTTTGACATTGTAACTTTATCATTCATGCAGGCAGATAGTAAAATAAATAAATTTATTTGTTGAAGTTCTTTCATATTTAAAAAAATTTTATTCTTTGATTATAAAGAAAACTAGGGGGCTCCGCCCCGCTCGCGTTGCTACAGTAGAGCATACTCTGTCGGACCACGTACTTACTATGAAAAAATTATCACATAGAGCAATATAACATTTCTTAGCTCGTTTCGCAATAATGTTCAGTTTGGACTTGAAATATTCACTTTTCATAAGCTTTCGGATCCGTGGTCCTATAAAAGTACGTAAACGTAGCGAAAAAGAACTAAAATTGATCATATACTGTCAAAGTCTTAACACAACAACCATACGAGTATATAGGCAACCTGGTCAAAACAACAACATGGCCGAAGTGGAATAATAATATAAAGCAGACAAACAATAACAACAACATGGCTGACGATACAGCAACAACAAACATTAGCGGCCAAACCATAACAACAACTTAAGCAAATACCAAATCACGCGGACACAAGAAGCAACGAGCGCTGACCAAACGTTATCAGCAGCTCACCGTGGGACCGGCGGATGCAACTGGACACCTTCGCTCAGAAACGTTCTGTAGGTGCACACGGCAGAGGGTACAGAAACGAAGCCACGTTTGCTGAGTGCCCACTCTTTAGTTCAGCGCCCGTGGGACCAACGGATGCATGACGACACCCAACCAAACCCAACTGTTAAGGAACGCAGCCCCAACAACAGCAGCGGTAACAACGACCAATGGCAGCCCAAGACGACAGCAGCAGTATCGACAGCAGCGGCAACATAAACAGCGACGCCGGCAGAGCGTAGGTTAAGTGGACAATTATAAGACATAATTGTTTTAGTTGTAATCCAACCATCAATAAATACAATTGTATTTTTTTATCTAAGACTTAAAACCGTAGTTTTAGAGCTTTTAATTTTTGAATTAAGAAAATTTTATTTTATATCAAGGGATGTTTTTATCGATTTTGATGACTTGCTTGTAGAGCGGCATTATCTTTAGTATAAATATTTTTTGTGTGTTTTAAGATATCCTAACCAAGCTCACAGGAAATCAATTCGCTGTTGTCTTACACACTTTGACTACATATGGTTAAAATTGGCTAACTATATCATATAGCTAAGTTCTAGTATAAAAATCTTTTTTGTTTTTTGAGATATTTTAACTAAACTGACGAAATATGCATTTAAGATGGTCATTTGAACTATTAAATTTGTTTCTATATATAGCTATATTAATTATACATCGTTAAGTATTTTTACCGTTAAAATCTATGGAAAGACGGCTATAATTTTCAGATGATAACAAGGTTTCAAAATCGACCTAAATCAAGACTTCAAGAACTAGCTCGGTTGAGTTTCATGGGTTAAACTAACAGCATTTTGAAACAAATCTTTAAAATTAACTGCTCCTAGAACGTAGACCAGGAACAAAAATACGTCGGTTTTTACATTACATAAATACAACAAGCAAGTCATTGACATAAGTAATAAAATGCTAATTTTCTTTAAGAGCATTACTTAACTAGCGGTCTTAGCTACCTATCCTTATAAAAAAGTCGTTCAAGGTTCACAGATTGAAGTCTCTTTCCGTCGAGCTATTATTTTACATTTGAAAATAGGTATTTACTGTGGACCCGCACTGCACGCTAGCGACGAAAGCATCACGAAGGGTGCGAAAATTTGATCTAATCAGTTCGAGTTACGAGTATATACTACGAGATCAAAAGATTCAATAGTAATTTTTGTATTATGGATTTAACTAACAAGAGTGCATACTAGGCCTTTTTGTAACTTACCTGGCCTATGAAATAAAAAAGTGTAAGTGGGAGAAGCAAAAAAAAAAAAATGAAAACAAAATGTAGAAAGATTAGACATTTGGTCATAAGGTTTATTCACCATCAGTAATTAAAAAGGGTGAGTTACATAAGTCAATGACTAATAATACTCATATACAAAGGAACACTCAGTTTAACTTGAATATCACACCTTCAAGCGGTATTTTAAAAACCATAAGAGGTAATCAAAAGTTTATAGTCCGTATTTATAAAACAAAACTATAATTATTTTAATATTTTCCACAGTCAAAACTTTTAGTAGTTGTATAAAAAACTTGTTGACCTGCAGGTCGAAAACGTGGCAAAAATCACTTTATTTCGTAAAAAGTAAATCGGGGAAGGCCGCTTTGATAATCAGTTCTCCAACTTAATGCTCCGGTTTTGTTTGCGCCGATCAGCACCTTTTCTTTTAATAGTGCAAAAAATGATGCATCCTCTCAAAAAGTGGTGATAGAAGAATAAGAGCGCAGTGCAATTACATACGTTTATGCTATGCCAGGCATCGTACGAGGTTTTTCTCAAAAACATTTTTTTTTTTTGTAATTAGCGTAGTAAACTTAGTGTTCGGCGCTTGCAGAGGAAGACTATTCTGGCTCAGATGCAGAGAAGTTGGTGACCGACTCAGATTAAAAGACGATTGGGTGAAAGGAATACAATTCCGTCTCAGATTAAGAGAAGTTGGTGAGAGGAATACAATTCCTGCTCAGATTAAAAGACGGTTGGGTGAGAGGAATACAATTAAGAGAAGTTTCACTCCATCTACGACTTAGTCATCGGCGATGGCCGTCGATCCGTCTTCTGTGAGAGCCGAACACTTAGTGTTTTAAATATAAAATAATGTTGTTTAAAGGATAAACTAGTCGGAAAGGCTTTAGTCGAGATCCCGACCATAGGATACCCGTTACTTATTTCAATATATGTAAAAGAACTTTAAAGAAATTACTTGTGTAAATTTGAAAACATTAATTCGCAATTACTGGCGTTTTACTTGTCCGATCTTGCTGTGATTTAATGGAATAATAGATAATAATAATAGATAACGTTAATGACCACAATAAACGTATTATCTTAAAAAACTTTGGATGTGGTGGTTTTTCGCGATTTGCAGAGACGGAGGGGTACGTGACTTATATTTGAAACAAACTTGATCTGCGTGGGGTATATAGATATCTGTGTGTATTTACTCAATCTCTCATAGTCTCTGAGATCTTTGTGTTTATACAGAAGGGGGCTTGTCAAAAACGTAAAACAAACTTGAACTGTGTGTGGTCTATAGAAATCTGTGTTTGAAAGTTTGGTATCCCTATTTCTTATAGTCTCTGAGATCTTGGCGCTCACACGGACGGACAGACACACATGACTATATCGACTCGGCTGTTGATGCTGATCAAGACTATATATCCTTTATGGGGTCGGAGATGCCTCCTTCTCCCTGTTACATACATTTTAACGAACTCAATATGCCCTTTTACTTATTTTTTAAGTAACGGGTATAAAAATATAAAAATGTATATTTCGGACAAGAAAATTGACTTTTTTTTATTTTACATGTAAAGTATGCACAGAAAATATTGTTCAACTTTGACCGACAAGTTTGAGTCACTTAGTTGGCTAATCACCCTGTGTAAGTTGTCATTTTAAAACTTAAGTTGTCCATCAAATGCTTTTAAAAATTTTGAAAATATCTTCACTGGCTCAAAAGATATGATTTTTGCAACGCAAAATGAGAAATGGTCCAACTGAGCGCTGGGATGCAAAATAAAAATAATATAATATGGGTGTTTTTTAGAAGTATAGAACTTCGAAATAAAACACAAGAAAATCGTTTACATGTCCAATAATTTGGCTTAACTGGAAGGACAATTTTATACCATTAATGATTAAATATGGTTTCCGGCATGTGGCCGCCGCGGCTGTATCGAATATAGCCAAGTCTAAAGGACGTATGTCGGCAATAACGCGACGAATGTTGGCTTTTAAGTCCCCTAACGTTTTTGGTTTGTTGGCGTAGACGAGCGACTTCACATATCCCCAAAGAAAATAATCCGATGGTGTCAAATCACACGATCTTGGTGGTCAATTGACAGGTCCATTCCGCGAATTTATGCGCTCATCGAATGTTTCCTTCAATAAATCGATTGTGACGTGCGCTGAGTGGCATGTAGCGCCGTCTTGTTGGAACCATATCTCATCCACATTCATGCCATCCAATTCGGGAACAAAATAGTAGGTTATCATGGCTCTATACTGGTTTCCATTAACGGTAACTGACTCTCGAGCATCATTTCGGAAGAAGTATGGCCCAATGACTCCACAACCATTCACCAAAATCACGACGCATTGCATGGTCTCTTGAACAATAATTGCTCTGATGGACGATAATGTCGACCATAAAATGGACGGAGCTTGCTGTAAACTTCGCGAACTTACCCATTATTTTCGAAATAAATTTGCACAATTTGCAAGCGTTGTTCTTTTGTCAACCTGTTTATAATAAAATGGCCAACCAAACTGAACATAATTGACGTTAGGGTTACCAGATTTAACAAAAAAAATGTCAGCTTTATCTCTACTCGGAAAACCAACCTCTAAGAAAACACCCTTTATAATGAATAAAAATAAAATTTAAAAAAAATACAATAATTTCCAAGCCATTCTACCGCCGACTCTACTGTGCCATCGATCCAACTGATGTGCTTTCTCCTCAAGTGATAGAAATAATAGTTGTAGCCATTGGGCTTTTCTAGTTACCGTTATTCTCTTCCGAAATATTTCGAGATGCCACTCCTAATTCAATGACAAGTAGTAGTTAAAAGCAGGATAAACTTTTTTTTTCAGATTTATAAATTTAAGGTGCTTGACTGTTAAGGCTGCACGCATACGGTGGTTTAGCCCCCTTTTACATAATTGATGGAATTCGACACTTTCCACAAAAGAAGTGACCAGATAAGTGGCCTTTTATAACACTAGGCAACAAATTTGAACTTTTTGTCTATTACAAGAACCAAAGCAACTTTTTTGGATAGATTTGGGGCACCATATGACAAAAAAAATTTTTTTTTTGGATGGTGTGTTTTTTTTTAGATTTTTTTAAAATTTGGCTTTTTTTCGTACATTTTTATTTAAAGTGAGCCCACATTTGTCATCATTACTCAAGAATGTCAAAACCGATTTTCAAAAGCTTAACTTTTTTTTGAAGCTATTGAAGATATCTATAATTCATTAATACAAAGCTTAAGATTTTAACCAGTAGTTTAAAATACATCAATTATTGAATTAAGAAAATGATAATTTTTTAACATATAGCTTCAATGGGACCGATCAGTCGAAAATCAACCTTTGCGTAAAACTTGTTTCATTGTTTATATTCTAATTACTTGGCCGTCTCTCTATAGATTTTAATGAATCATAGCTTAAACGACACGTAATGTAAATCAAAGCTTATCTCATTAGCTTTCAGAAAAAGCAAAGCTTTTGAAAATCGGATTTGGCATTCTCGAGTAATGATGACAAATGTGGGCGCACATTTTTTCCGTCATATGGGGCCCCAAATCTATCCAAAAAAGTGGGTTTTGTTCTTGTAATTTGTTCTTGTAATATTAGTTGTAAGACTTATGATTAATAATATTTTTACACCTATCGACAAAACAAAGCGCCGCACTCTGAAATTTTATGCAATTGTGATTTCTCTGCACTATGGGGCGCTTGACCAGTTATTGTGGTATTAATTAATAACTCGTAAACTACGAAAGATATTTAGATGCGGTCTTTTTTTCTAGTGCTATGCATATCCTAAAAATATATTGTAATAGTAGGCGTAGCACCAGCCCCAACCTAAAAATTATTATTATTTGGAATGTTGAACTATTTACTATTGTAAATAACATTTTCTAACATTTAATATTATTAACATTAAGAATAATCGTGGTTTTTCGATATACAAAGATGTAAGCCATCTTAGATGGGTGTAAGTGTAAATTACAAAAAAAAAAATTATGGGCGGGGGTATTGCCCCGTCCATTTGTCTAAAATACTTCTAAGATTATCAATAACACTAGAAAAATAGCCGCATCAAAATATTTTGCGTAGTTTAAGATTTATTAATTAATCTCTTATTTTTTGCTAAAAATTTCCCATAGGGCATTGTAAATCGTCATTTGAAAATGTGAGGTTGTGTCCTATAAAATTAAATTGATCAAAAAGTGCAAAATAGTGCACATTGAGACTAACTGTTCGGAATAGAGAATTAATGACTCTACAACAGTGGGGGGCACGAAATTTGCAATAGTGAGCACTACAACAAACAGGGGCGCAGCTTGCCGTTTCGGGGCCCGGGGCAAAAAAAATATTGGGGGCTCCTTATAGCTAATTGTGCTGGCTTTCTCGTGCTCTATGGATATTGTCATTAAATTATGTATCCTGTCTTCGCTCATCGTAGTCCTTAATTTTTTATTTTATTAGAGCTTATTTGCTTAAGAAGCTCCAGAAGCCACAGATTCTTAAAGAAACAAAAAAAAAAATTACAAAAGGCGGGCCCGAGCCCTGACCGAAATTATGAAAAAAATAAATTTTTAAATGATTTTTTCAAATTCCTTTATTTTTTCCAAAACCTAAGAAATTTTTAATTCATTTTTTTTTTTTTAGAGGCCTGGTAACACTTAGAGCG
This sequence comes from Drosophila innubila, assembly GCF_004354385.1. Taxonomy (NCBI): domain Eukaryota; kingdom Metazoa; phylum Arthropoda; class Insecta; order Diptera; family Drosophilidae; genus Drosophila; species Drosophila innubila. The sequence continues at coordinate 3,702,524 of NW_022995373.1, forward strand.
CAAAGGCCGCGGAATCAAAAACTCCATACAAATCAAACGGTAAAAAAATTTTATGACTTGCAGTTTGATATTTGGTTCACACTTCTCGCTACGTAACGCTGCGTATCGGCATAACGCTGTTAACTATAACATGGCACTGTTAAAGCCACTCTTCCCAATTACGTATTGAAAATAGGTTTCAAACCTATTTTCATCTGTCAACAATGAAAAAAATGGGCTCGCCAATTAAGAGCACAACAAGAAAGCGTTGTTTTGATGATTTTGAAAAAGTGGATAAGGTTCAGCTTATAAATGCCGACAAAATGAAGAATGCAGATATGAATAAATATAAAATAAATAAAATAAAACTTTCTTCAATGATAATATTAATTAAATAAAATTGAATATATGCAATAAGCATGCATTACTATGAAATTAAATGAATACAAATAACAAACATAATTAATTTAACGCTTTCCTGCATTTTATTTGGTTAAATTAGATTTTGTCATTTTGTTTATGAACAGCTGATTTTGTTTAACAGGGCTCAATAGAAGCGCACAGTCGATTAAATACGTATATCGGTAACAAAAATACCAAAATTCTGTACATAACATAACAGCTGATTTTCAGCGAGGAAAAAGGGCAAAAGAAACGATTTCAGTTCGCTCCAAGTGTAAGCCAGGCTTAAACAAAAAAATTTTTCGTTGCTGATTTTAGCAATTTAGATATATTTTCCTCGTAATAGGCAATTCAAATTAAGCTTCCTAAACATATCGATGAGTGTAAATAAAAGAAATGCGTAAATGTTATTAACAGTGAATTATTACAGAAATATTTTTTTCAATCCATGAAAAAAATCAACGTGAAATCATGCCTCTTGCGCCTTTTCGGGCAGAGGCCCGGGACTGCACGATTTTCAGGCCCTAAGCCCGTTGTGTCCCATTTCATTAATAGTTTTATTTTTCTTAACAATCCAATTTTGTCAATCAATGTGCGCAAAATGGGTGAACTATCACGAACATAATAAATACTTTTTTCGCAGTGCCGAATGCCAATTTTCGTGTTTTTTTTTTTTTATATTTATATTTAAATGTTTTATATTAAACTATATTTTGTTCGTCACAAAATTGGATATCAGAAATTTTGGGGCTGGAATTGCTTTCAACACTAGACTTTTACCTCGCGTGTAGTTTTTTTTTTTGGTGTGCTATCAGAAATTTTTTAAATTTTTTGATGAATTTCTTTCATACATAAAAAAAAATCGTGAAAAAACAAAACCAAACGTTCTGGTAACACTGGATATTTGAGCAACGCAAACCAAAACAAAAGTGTCTGGAAACACTGGTTATTTTTGCAACGCAAAGCTGTCAGCTGCACTCTCAAGCTCTCTCTAAATCGCCAAAATACCATTTTCCCGCTAAGCCAGCGGTTTTTTTAAAAAGTCGTTGAACAAGCATTTTTAGATTTTCGAAAAGGAATAAATCCCCATTATTTCATCTAATTTGGGTGACCGAGGTATCAATCGACTCGTATTTTTTGTTAAAATTTTCAAATTCGTGATATTCGTAATCATTTTCAACAGCCAAATCAATCAAGCCATGTTCGCATTTCTGTCCGTCCGTCTGTTTGACCGTAACAATCTCAGAGGCCATAAGTGCTAGAGACTTCAAAATTTTATGAAGGTGCCTTAGTACCGTACGCAGATCAGGTTTCTTTTTATTTTCGAGCCCCTGTATTTATAGCTGTCATAGGATCGATTGGTCACAAATAAAGTTTCAGTATAAGATATTTACGTGATATGTCAACCAATTTGACAAAATTTGCACCTGGGCAGGTCCAATACATTAGAAAAATCTGGCAAAAGTTTAATACAGCGGGGTATCGTAGCCGCACCTCATCCCAAACGAGGCGAGCCGGCGGCAAGCGAGCGGAGAAAGCAGGGGTCGGAGCTAGAGATGGCCTTCTGTTTGAGGCCCGGCCCGGTCATATTATGAAAAAGGAACAAATTTTAAATTTTTTTTCCCCATATTGCTCATTTTTAAAAAATCTAACAATATTTTGAATTTACTTGTTGTTGAGTAAAAAACTTATTTTCTTTTCTTTCCTAATTCTAGCGATTCACACAGATGCGTAAATGATATTTACAGTGAATAATTACAGACAAATTTGTATCAATCCATATAAAAAGTTTTAAACTGTACCTCTTCAGGCTTAACGGCATTAGGTCTATTTGCTGAGGCCACTCTTGAAGTTCATATTCTATTCCTCGAAATGTACATAGCCGGGAGAATAAAGCGTGACAGACTCTATTAATTAAATTTGACTTTCGTGTATTCCCCGCAGATTACACTACAGACATCCGTTTCTTTGCACGCCCTTGCATTTAACATTCCCTTTAATAACAATATATTATTTAACACAGTCTTATAAAGCAGTTACAGGTATAAATATTCGCAGACTTTGAAAGTTATGAATTTCCACAGTAGCTTTAAATTCTATCAAATGCTGTTTACAATAAAAAATATACCAATCGATATTAAACCAGTTTCAGCGTATAGCTTTTGCTATGTTTATTTTCCTTTTTAAGTAAATAATACAGTTCTAATTTTTACGTAGAATAAAATGTTCTTATTATAGAGGACCATCTAACAGAAAAAGATAAAAATAATTTGTTTACTTATATCTTAATTTTTTTTTGTTTTCCCACTGTTTGACAAAACCCATCACAGTTTTAATACATACTCAAAATGTTTATATTTGAAATACAATGAAATTGCATGTGGCAATTAAAAAAACATAAAATATTAAAAAATGAATTCGGTGAGTTCGATTTACCAAGCTTTAAATCGAGGAAATGAGAATGCTTGGAAACAGACAGATGGGAATTGTACGGCAAATAACACTAGGCAACAAATTGGAACTTTTTGGCTATTACGTGAACCAAACCCCATTTTTTTATGTACAATTCATTGCTGTTTTGATTTGGATTTCATAGGTTAGTGTGCTATGTGAAGTGTGTTCGATGTACAAATAAAAATGTTGTCTTAAAAAAAAATAAAATTAACACTAAATCTAGACATTTATAAATATAGAAATGTTTTATTTTTTTGATCAAAATAAAAATCAACTGCAATTTATAGCTTACGGAGACCCCATATGACAACAAAACACATTTTTTTTATGTTGATTTTTGTTAGAATTTTTTGAAATTTGGCTTTTTTTATTACTTCTTTTCAGAGGTGCGCCCAAATTTGTCTTCATTACTCGAAAATGCCAAAGCCGATTTTCAAAAGCTTCTGAAAGCTAATGAACAGTTTAAGAGACATCAATTTTTTAATTAAGAAAATTTTGTTTTTTTTTAAGCTATTTTTTTAGTTTTTTTACTTTAAAATTCGAATAAAAATTGACAAAAATTTATTACACTATCTTTTTATTTGCATATCTGCATTAATTTTACGTCGTTTAAGATAAGATTCATTAAAATCTATGGATAGACGGCGATATAATATTATTTTGTGTCTAGGCATGTTTTTGTCGACTTTAATAACTTCCTTTTGGAGCGGCATGACCTTTAGTATGAACATAATTCGTGATTTTTGAGATATCTTAACCAATCTCACACAATATCAATTTGTTGTTATTTTACACATTTAGACCATATTTGGTTCAAATCGGTCTACTATATCATATAGCTGCCATAAGAGAGACCGGTTCAGAATCAACTTTTAGTATGAAAACTTCTGCTTTATTTCTTAAGATATATCATCCAATCTGGCAGGATGTGTATCTAGTAATGTGTTATATATCCCTACCGAATTAGGTTCAAATCGGTTGACTTTTTAATATAGCTGCCATAGGAACGATCAGTCGAAAATTCAACTTTAGTACGAAAAACTTTTTTATTTTTTAAGATATTTCAACCAAACTCACAAACAGTGTATTCTATATTGTCCTTAACATCTTCACCAATTTTGGTTCAAATCTGTCCGTTGTAGCATATAGCTGTCATAGGACCGATCGGTCTAAGATCAAGTTTTAGTATGAAAATCTTTTTTTTTGTTTTTTTCAGATATCTTAACTAAACATATAAGTTGGTCCTATGCATCCTTACCGAAGTTGATTCAAATCGGTCAACTATATCATACAGCTGCCATAAGGCCGATCATTAGAAAATCAAGTTTTAGGACGAAAAACTTTTTTGTTTTTTAAGTTATCAATACCAAACATACAAATTATAGACCTCGTATTGAATTATACAACATGTCCAAATTTGGTTGGAATCGGACCACTAAAACATATAGCTGCCATGGGAACGAGCAGTCGTAAATCAACTTTTGCTTAAAACTTGTTTCATTGTTTATATGCTAATTACTTAGCCGTCTCTTAATTTAGATTTTAATGAATCATACCTTTAACGACGCGTAATAAATGCAGCTATGTAATAATAGAAAATAAAATGTAATAAATTTTTTTCAACTTTTCCTAGAATTTCAACAAAAAAAAAATCTTAAAAAAAAGGTAAGCAAAAAATCATAATTTTCTTAGTTCGAAAATTTATGTCTCTTAAACTACTGTTTTAAATCTTAAACTTTGTTTCAATAATTTATTGATATATTCATTAGCTTCCAGAAAAAATAAAGCTTTTGAAAATCAGTTTTGTCGTTCTCGAGTAATGATGACAAATGTGGGCGCACTTTAAAAAAAAATGTACAAAAAAAAGCCAGATTTTTAAAAAATTCTAAAACAAAATGCTTTTCGCCATATGGGGCCCCAAATCTTTCCAAAAAAGTGGGTTTGGTTCTTGTAATTTTTTGGCTGTTGCATAGTGTTATTTGTGATCTCTGGTTTATCATCAAAATGCATCAGTGTATAAAAATATTAAAATCTATTTAACAAAACGAGCAGATATGGTAACGCTTTTTTCGCTCCTGGGGTTTATGGTCTCGCCCCATTGAGGTAAATTAGAAAAACTTTTAGTATGTCATTTTGTAAGTTAGGACCTTTCGATCGGTATACAACTCGATATGATGGGACAGTCAAAGCAAGTTTTTCAAATTAACTGTATATATTGCTGGTCGCCTTTCGCACCCTTCGTGCTGCTTTCGTCACTAGCGCGAACTGCCGTCCGCAGTGATATCTTAAGAAACAGCAGAAATTTGCATACAAAGGCTGATTCTGAACCGATCCCTTCTATGGCAGCTTTATGATATGGTAATTCGATTTTAACCAAATATGGTCATAATGTATAAGAAGAGAGCAAATTGATATTCTGAGAGATTGGTTAAGATATCTCCAAAAAAAACAAAAAAATTTATACTAAAGGTTATGTCGCTCTACAAGGAAGTCATCAAAATCGGCAAAACACACCTATATATGAAATAATATTATATCGCCGTCCCTCCATAGATTTTAATAAATAAATTTATCTTAAACGACGCGTAATTAATGCAGCTATGTAAGTAATATAAAAAACAATATGTAAAAAAATTTTTTTTCTCTTTTCCCAGAATTTGAAAGTACAAAAATCTAAAAAATATCTAATCAAAAACTCATGATTTTGTTAATTCGAAAATTTATGTCTTGTAAACTACTGGTTTAAATTTTAAACAGAGTATGAGCCAACGCTTTCAGAAAAATTAAAGCTTTTGAAAATCGGTTTAGGCATTCTCGAGTTATGAAGAAAAATGTGTGCTCACCTCTGAAAAAAAGTAATAAAAAAAGCCAAATTTTAAAAAATTTATCTACAAAAAAAAAGTTGGTTTGGTTCGTGTAATAGCCAAAAAGTTCAACATTGTTGCCTAGTGTAATTGATCTATCGATAGCATGTGTGGACTGAGAGAACAGCTAATGCACAGCTCAGAAATATATGGTTTACAATTATTCCTAAAGTAAAATGTGAATTGGCTGCAAAACAAAAAAGGGTAATGAAAATTTCCAAAGGATGGAGAAGATTAAAGCAGTTGAGGTACGACCATGTCTTTGGCGGATCACAGATAAGAAGCATTATGATAATATATCTGTGAAAGATAAAAGCAGTTGAGGCACGACCATGTCTTTGATGAATCACAGATTAGAAATAAATAAATAATTAATAACTGTCTTACAAAAAAAAAAAAAAAAAAGAAGTCTGGAATGTGACAGCATTTGTTGTAGGTATAGTATAGTTAAATGAATTCTTTTTGCATGCTACAATTTTTTGGTTCACATCGAAATTTTAAATTACGTTTAAAAAAATCCGTTTTTCATACTTGCGCTCGCTAATACGCCCATAGCTTTGCCAAATGTCCACTGATTAGGTATTTAAATGTGCCATACATGACTTAACAGGTTTCAATTCTCTTATTATAGTAATTGCTATGCATACAATTTTTTTTTGGGTTTTTTTTTAATTTTTTTACCTTGGGAATGTTTTCTAACACTATTTTATTAGAAACCCCCTAAGTTTTATTTTATTTATTGAAAAGAACACATTTTCATGAGTAAAATGAGTGTCCATTTTCTGAAATCGGTCTGAAATTAGCAGAGTTTTAATAAACTAGGGGGCTCCGCCCCATGCTCGATTCGCTCGCAGAATTGAAGCATGAAAAGTGGATCAAACCTTATATTTTATTTAATAAACTTCTTGAACGCAAAAATAAATTACTGTACAATATCAATAATTTGGACACTTCTTAATTCGGACAACACAATAATTAGGACTCTCAAATTATTTATATGAAATATTCTGTTTCCCGTGCACCACACAAATTTGTTGTTTCTGAAATCCGATCAAATTGCCGTGTTCATATGTAAAAAAAAAAAAAAATTTTAGCTGCATCAAACGTAAATTATATATAGTGTTAGTTTTTTTTTTGTTTCTTTTAACATTGTTTAAAGTTATTTTTAAGATTGGGGTCATTCAGCAGGTTTTTAATCAGTAATCCCCTCTTTACTCCTGATAGATCAGTAATCAGCTGAGTAACATGCTACCTTCTTGTACAACCCTACTTTTTTTCTACTACATTTTTTCACCGCTCGTACGAAACACTTAGTATCATACCTTTGAAAAAAAATTTGAAATTTTTTGTTGTTGGAAATTTCCTGACGATTTTAAAAAGTAGAAACAAATTAATCCAATAATAGGATAATCCGCCCACTGCTCGCTTCGCTCGCGTAATTAAAACGTGATAAAGAGGGGCACTTTTTATATTTTTTTTGAATAAACTTCTTTTACGCAAATATTAATTAATGTTCTACTTTAATAATTGAAACACTTGTTAATTAGGACAGGCTGGTATTTCGAACTTTCAATTTTTATCTATAAAATATTCTGTAACACTGGCACCACACAAAATTATTGATTCTGAAATCTGATCATAATAACGTGTTTGTATGTAAGAATAGAATAAACGTATAATAGTATTAAAATTGCAAGTCAGGGCATTTCAACTGCAGTTTCTGTCGTTTAAGAGCAAAGGGTCGCTTTTTCAACATTGGGTTTATTCGGCAGGTTTTTTTTCTTTACTTCTGATGAATTAGTAATCAGTACCTGCTAAATGAAACGATACCTTCTAATACAAATCTGACCACTACGTTTTTCACCGTTCGTACGAAGTATTTATTATCAGTTATCAGTTATTTGACAAGAATTTAAAATTTTTAGTTGTTGAAAATTTCGTGCTTAATGTAATAAGTAGCAACAAATCTATATAATATAACATTTTTTGAAAGAGAAAATAATAATTATATTCACGCTGCCAGATTTGGTGGGAAAAAGACGGATTTGGCGGGAAAATTCCATTTTATGACAGCTATTTTGACCAAATTGTTAACTATTGTAAAATTTATAAAAATGTTAATAAAATGAAATTAATAAATAAATATAAAATCTTTCTCGGTCTGCGTTCGAACTCGCGACCCCGTGCCCGTGAGTCTACGACACCATCCTCTTCACTACCTAAGTACTAAGCCCGCTGCAAACAACAATAAAAATGCAGAATGTAGCAAAATATTAGTTTTGATTTTAAAAAATACGAATAACAATAAATTTAAAAAAAAAAATGTAATATTTAAACTCTACTATTTTGATTTAAAAAAGTACGAATAACCATAAATTTAAAAAAAAAAGTAATATTTGCCTGGGCTGAGCCGGCAGGTCTTGAACGCGTAAAGCCTTGCGCGTGAGTCTAACAGACCATCCTCTGCACTACTTTGCCATTGAATACCGCGCTTGACCAAACTCTACTACATGTAAACTGAAAATACATGTGAACTTTGAACTCCATTTTGACGCACTAACAGACCCAATTTTCTAAAAAGCAACCTTATCTCCCGATGAAATTGTCAAAACTTTGCTGTCCCAAAATTTGTATCATGAGCGATTTGGCCTGTACAAAGATACATGAGTGAGCGGATCGTTCGAACTGAGCGTTTGATTCGAACGGTCACGTTCGAGTAGCAAAGATCGAAATGTTTTTTGAGCGTTTGTGAACGTTCGTTCCGATTGAGTCACGATCGAACTTGCTGACTGATTTGATTTGATGCATACCCGTTTTGTTCAAGAGATCGTATCGATCATCGAGTGACACTCGAGTTGACTCGCTCAGAAAATGTGCGAGACAGAGCGCGCACGTGGCAGTGTTTTCACTTACAATGATATGTATATATGTGTGTAAATATGTATATAAATTCAACAGTATTTATGCTTAAAACGCGTTTATTGTAAAATTTATTACGAGCTGCGTATACTTAAGTACACAAGCCCATAATAAAATAAAAGTATTTTAATTTTTTTACAGACTTGAAATAAGTATCCATCTTTAGATAATATAAAATATATTATACTTTCATAATTTTAATAAATTTTATTTTTTCAATTTAGCTTTAATTTGAAATTTAAATTTTTAACAGACATTTTTCGCCATTTTATTTTAATTTTAATCAACTGTTCTTGATATTAAATAAAAAAAAAATATATATTTTAAATTTAATAAATAATTTATAAAAATGTGTGTACATAATTGCGTTTATATACAAATGCATTTACATATATATAAATACTTATGTATGTATGTAAATGCTCACATCAACTTCGAAAAATTTGCAGAAAAATACAAAAACAACACTGTCGCTTTCGATCATACTCGAAGAATCACAATCAAATCAAATCAGTCAGCAAGTTCGATCATGACTCGTGACTCGATCGAAACGAACGCTCACAAACGCTCAAAAATCATGTCGATCATTGCTACGTGAACGTGATTGGATCGCAACGAACGCTCACAAACGATCACCATCCAATCCGATCGTATGACTCGAACGCTAAAATTTGAAACAAACTTGATCTGCGTGGGATATATAGAAGTCTGTGGGTGAAAGTTTGGTATCTCTATCTCTTATAGTCTCTTAGATCTAGACGCTCACACGGACGGATGGACATCGACTTGGCTATTGATGCTGATCAAGAATATATATACTTTATAGGGTCGGAGATGCCTCCTTCTCCCTGTTACATACATTCCAACGAACACAATATACCCTTTAGGTAACGGGTATAAAAAACACGAATAATTATATTCACGCTGTTTAAAATTTTTACCTGCAATTTGACTTTGGGAAAGTCGCCTGCTTTGGCAAAAGAGTAAATCTAGACTTGGCCGAAAAAAAAGAAAGATTTAGCGGGAAAAATGCCAGAGTAGGAAGGAAAATTCGAGTTTTGTCGTTTATTAAAAGGTCCTATGACAGCTATATGATATTGTAATCCGATTTTGACCAGATTTAATCAGGCTAAACAGGTAGTCCCAAAAACACAATTTTTTATTTTGTTTGAGATAGCTCAAGAAACAAAAAAGTTACTAAAGGTTAATGTACATCTGATTGTTTCTATGGCAGCTATATGATATAGTAGCCCGATTTGAATCAAATTGTAAAATACATAATAACACACCATCCCGCTTGCTGACCAAACAGCAGCTGTTAACAGCAGCTTTGGCATCTGTTAAACAAATTTTATGTTGCAAGCTTTTGAGATTTTGTGCGAGATTAACGAAAAGAATAACAATGATAAAGCAGCATAGCAAACAACAACAAAAAATCAAAATGTCGCAATATTTTATTTTTGGTTTTTAAAAATAGTAAAATAAAAAATATTAATAAAATTCAATTGAAAAACGTAAATGAAACCTTGACTGCCCTGGAACTTGAACCGCGGACTTTTTGGGCGGCGGTGTACGGCGAATATTCAAAAAAAAAAAACTTATTAAACCCATATATATGTATATTTGTTGTAGTGTAATATACCGTTGGAAAGGTGTAAGTCTTTCCAACGACGTGTTACAGTATATTGTAGGATTATAGCTTAAGACAGCGGTGGGCACGAAATTTGCAATCGGGAGCACTACAACAACATCAACAACAAACACAGCTTCTGAAGTCATAAATCAAAGCAAAATGAACACTTTTATGACTCTCTGCGTCGCGACGAAAATCTGTGTGTTTGTTGTTGGTTGTGACAAACCAAAACAATTATACACTAAAAGAAGTTCTAATTAATTTTATTTGCAATTCGAACGCTTATTATGTGGTAAAAATCAAAACGCATCAAAACCAACTATTCTTTTTCACACAGTGTACAAGACGCTGCTGAAGTCATAAATCATAGCAAAATGAACACTTTTATGACCGTACGCGTCGCAGCCGAAACTCGAGCGTTTGCTGTGTGTTTGTTGTTTTTTTTTTATTGCGTGTCATAAATGAGTTGCGCGCGGCGCCAAAAGTTGTTGTTGTTGTCTGAGCGTTCTGAGCAGCGCGAGCAAAGGCTTGCCCATCGCTGGTTTAAGACATATGATTGTTTAACTTTATCAACTTCACCTTTTTATAGTAATTTAAAATTTTGATGTGCAACAAAAAAAATCTAGTATGCCACAATGTTACATTTAACTATATTTAACTATATCCCAGAAGTCTTTTGACTGTATCACCGTGTAATATATGCCGCCACAAATACAATCACTTCATCGTCAGAGTCCATTTTTTTCAGCTTCAATTTTAGTTGACTTTTCAGAATTGGTGCTGTTTACAAAGCACATACCATGTTAATACAGTGCCTTAAGTTGCTATAATTGAAAGCGAATTACCTTAATCCACCTTTATAAACCAGTGGTCGGCACGCCCCTTGCCACGAACATAGGGATTTGCTCTGTCGCTACAACATTTTGCTGTTAAGTCGATTTTGTGGCGCTGTTATAGAGCTGTTACGTCGTAAAGCCGCTGTTAAGGCGATTCAAACTGAATCAGCAGCAGACGTCACATTCTTGACGTCTGTAAACATTCTGTTAATTCGCACAATAACACAATGAAACATATGAGTGTGTTGGTGCCGACCACTATAAACACTCTTAATGCGCTTTATCGCTAAAAGTGATTTTTCTATGCTTGCTTTTAAAACCCGTCGCTAATTTTTTAAACCAACTGTTTCTCATAAACAACTACTAAGTGCCATTGAAAATGCAACGATATGCTAAATATTTAATTGATACACAATAATAACGAAATCAAGTCGCAACTATATACACTTTGAAAAATGTGTTGTAAAAAACACTATTTAAGTTAAAATCAGGTTTAGCTGCTCTATAAACATCGTAAATGTTTATTCATTAGAATGACCATGCCCGTTTTAGTTAAGTTCCACACACCCAAAAAATAAATGGCAAATTTCTGTCAGGAATATTCCGCAGTGCTGGAGATAAGCTTATGTTGAAGTTAAAAGTTCAAAGAAAACTCAGCTTTCAGCTCCACTTTCAGCTATGTAAGCTCTATTATGTGTACTGAACTTTATTTTCCATAAACAGATTTATATTTGGTTTTGATTTAGTTAAAGCAAATCTGAATCAGATTCAAGTTCGTAACAGTGTTGTTTAACGTGCCTCAGAAATCGAAACTAACCGAAAATCTCTCGAAAATGTATGGAGATTTGGTAGATTTTCGGTTAGTTTCGCATTCTGTGGCACCCCTGATAAAATTACTTTATAGAAATTATAATACTATCTAATAAAAACTACTACTCTTTTGGGTGCTTGTATTGCCTTAATTATTAACAACTTCGGTTAGCTGTTACTGTCGTTCTACTTGATGCGATTCAGTGGAATAGATAATATTAATAGATAAATTGCCATACGAACCGAATTATATTAAAAGCGGTGGGTGTGGTGGTTTTTCGCGATTTTCTGGGGCGGAAGATGGAGTGACAAAAATTTAAACAAACTTGACCTGTGGGGGTCTATTAAAATCAGTGTGCCAAATTTGGTTGCTCTATCTCTTATAGTCTCTGAAATCTAGGCGCTCACACGGACAGACGGATGGAAAAACACACTTAGATATATCGACTCGCCTTTTGATGATGATCAAGAATACATATACTTTATAGGGTTGGAGATGCCCCCTTCTCCCTGTTACATTTGAGCGAACACACATAGCTATATCGACTCCCCTGTTGATGCTGATCAAGAATATATATATACTTCATTGGGTTGAGGAGACCTCCTTCTCCCTGTTATATACATTTCAACGAACACAATCGGGCCTGTTTCGAATTCCGAAAATTGCCGCAAATCGAGTTGATTGCTGTTCCGAATTCCGAAAATCGACAAGAATTGTCGTTTTCAAAACGTGTGGTGTTGAGCGAGCGGAATCAAAAGTAAATGCTACAAAAAGCATTAAAATAATTGCCTAAAAAATAAACTGAAAATTTAATTAACCTTGAACATTTTCAGAATAGTTTAACATCACTAATTAAACTGTTTAAAGTTGAAGAGTATTTTAAAAGAATTTTTAAATAAACATTTATAAAATATTACATACAAAACAAAATCGAGCGGCAATGACTAAGCCGAGCTGTTCTGAATTCCACTTTACTTTTTGTTATCGATACTACTAAATTTGAACAACGAAATTTTAGTCAAATTTAGATTCTATGTGCTATATTTAACATGAAATATTTCAAATTAATTTTCAAAAATAGTTTTAAGTAATTATAATCGGATTTAAGAGAAATATTGAAGATTGAATGTTGTTATTAATGAATTCATGACAACTCTGGTTCATGTCGATATGCACAAGCCAGGCAATCAGCTGGTGACAAACAAATTTAATGCAAAAATGCAAGCAACCAATAAACATAATTGCCGACATTGTACAGAATAAATTAGCAATTTAAATTATTTAAGCAATTTATATTTCTTCATTGGCTAGAACAGCTGATACGGAAATGTTTTCGAAACCGAGTTCGAAAAGTAAAAGACAAGTCCATTTCGGTCGGAATTGGGAACAGCCAATATTAAAAGGTTCGTTTTCGTTTCGTTTTTGCCTTTTTTAAAACGTTTGGAATTCGGAACAGGCCTGAATATACTCTTTTACTTTTTCTTTAGGTACGAGTTACTAGTTGAGTCCCCAAACTTATTTTAAGGGCTAAATTCATGATAATTCGCTCTCTTTTTGTGTATTTTTTAATATTTTATTTAGAGGAAAAAGACCTTGCTCACACTACACTCTTTGTTTGGAGCAGCTGTGAACAGCTGATTGGCAAAACAAAATCTGAATGTATTTCAGGAATACCCTCACTGTCCTTTCGGAAAACTTAAAGAAGGCGTGGTCTTACTTGAATTGTTTAGTGACTAATTTGATGGTGCTACAATTTGTAAGCAATTCGATATGAAACATAAATTAATTTTAACCACTTAATCTTTTTTATGATTTTGCCAACTTTTAACTACAAATGTAAGAATGTACAATATTCCAATAATCACAATTGCAACATTAAGTTCTTTTTATTCAAGTTACCATTAAAATATTGTTTTTAATTCTAACCCAACGGCTCGCAAGCATTTGGGGAATGAAGATCCAATAAATAAAGGAATGACGACGGACACTGCACACACAACAATAAAACATGATTGATATCCCGTTGAAGATACATACTAACAGATATATTTACTTTCATAAGTATTTACATGTAACGTAGATATAAACATTTCTGTATATTTGTCACTTGAGAGTGATATTTACATTAGAATTTTTACATATATTGTATTGGACGAGAATAATTACAATTAACAAACAATAACAAATATGTATCTTTTTACTATTATTCACCACCTGTTTAAGTCAATTCAGTTAAGAATTTCAATTCAAAGTACAAAGCGCGTCTAAAACAAATATACATGCACATAAACAAAGGTTTTTTTGTACATATGTCAATGAATATATGTACTAGATAAATATGATGTAAAAATGTATGTACATATAATTGTATTTATGTGATTTACATTTATTTATTGTAACTGTCTCCAGCATTAGAATTAAATTACACTCCACTAGTAAGGAAGAACACTGTACTTAAATTAATATAATATCTGTGCGGTCGGCCACGTTCAAACTTTAAAATATTATCAAATATAACTCCAAACATTTATTGTGGTACATTTTCGATAGGCAGTTAGAACGTTACAGGACACAGCGCTGCTCTTTACATTTGAAACAAATGGAATGGAACACAAAAAATCTAGCTTCAGTTCATAAACTTCGTGTTGACTGATTTTGTTATTTAAGCCGTGACATGAGGAAATAAGAATAAGGTGGTCTCGTCGGTAAAATTATTCCCTTAGCTAAATGCTTCGGGTGCCGACGAGACAACGAATTGTATTACATCGTGAAGCCAAAGGAATAAACTAGCAAGCTTCGGCTGCCGACGAGACCACCTTTACTTATTTCATCATGAGCCGACTACTCTTGAGAGAAAAATAGTGTTCGCGAGGTGTCAACTCCATGTAAAAAAAACGGCGGCGAAATTAGATGGATACGCTAGGTATGGACATAAGCAGGACTGCCAACGCAACATACAAAAATATCCAAAATTATGATGGTAACTCTGTTGCGTCAGTTGTGTTTTGTTTACATTTATAAAACGCAAAGCTGATAAGATAACGTTGTGGAGGCATACCGAATGGAAAATGACGATAATGTAGAATATCTTTTGTGTTGTAATTCAAGTAGGAAGAATATGCGAAGACACATACAAGTTATGTGTGGATTCTTCTATTTTATTAATAAAAATAATTAACTTATATAATTTGGGCCGACAGATTGTTTCAGTTTTAGCTCATATTCTTTCAATTTTGTCCTTATCTCAGGAGTAAAATGTTTGAACAATTCCATATTTTAGCAGTCACCCGAGCTAAAAGCTAGCAGTGTTGAAAATCGACAATTTATTGATCTTGCAACTTTGTGTTATCCGTTCTCCGAACAAACCAGCTAAAACTCTGGCTTAGTTTCTTTTTAGCTAATTTAGCAACTGATTTTTTTTTTATATGGATTCGACATTTAGCGCACAGCTCTTATTTTATGTCCATGCCTAGCTTTACGCAGTCACCCGAGCTAAAAGCTAGCAGAGTTGATGAACGACAATTTCTTGATCTGGCAACTCTTTTTAATCCTTTCTCCGAGCAAACCAGCTAAAACACTGGCTAACTTTTATCTAGCTAATTTAGCAACTGTATTTTTAAATATGGATTTCACACTTAGCTCACAGCTTTTATCCGATGTCCATATGGGCGATTTTTCGGCTTAGGCGGCATAAAGTCCAAGATTTAATGGTAGCATAATTAAAAAATGTCTTTATTTATTAAAAGAAGATACTTCAGTTAGATTAAAAAATATTTTTTTACGGTTGGGTGGCAACTCTTTTTTTGTGGAAGCTCTGCAAACTCAGCTGAATTTTCATAAAGCGTGCTTGTGAAATTTGGCGCAAAATGTATGGTGACTTTTGAAAGCTAAATAATAAGCAAAACTGCTAAAAGTAAAATCATTTTGATATGGATTAATATTCTTGAGGTATTTCAAATGTATATCTGCTGTCATAAGTAAATTTATATGTGTTGTGTTGTTGTTGTTCACTGTTATTATTTGTGTATTTTTTGTATCAAAAATCTAACTATAGAAGTTGTGTTCCATGGACTAATAATAAGATGACAAGATTTTTGTTAAGGTCTAAGTCTATAATGTAATTATCATTTTTTGTTACTTTTCGAATAAATCACATTTAAAAAATGTAATATTGCTTGTTCAAATTCAGGGGCGGGAAGTAAAGGCGTGGCCCAGTTAACATTTTTTTTTTCAAAAATCTTGTTTAATGTAGGTAATACTTGAACAAAATTTCAAGTGCATAGCTTCACTTTAAAGTTTTTGACAACATGTCGATTTTTTCGCCCAGAGCCGAGTTGTCTAACTAACGTACACATATGCCGCCTAAATCGAAAAATCGCCCATAGAGCACTGCTTGTGAAATTTAATTTTTCAATCTTTTCACACCTAATGACAAAGATGTTTGGAGTTGTTCAACGAGAATCTGAGATACAGTCTGTGGGCCCATATTCAGTAAATTTTTAATATGTATTAAAAAATGCACACATTATTGTCTTCGCATATTAATGTCACTTGAATTACTTAACATAGAAAATTCTACATTTTCCATTCCCCATGCCTCCCCAAAGTATTTAAATAAGCTTTGTGTATTTAAAATTTAAACAAAGCTCTCAACTGAGGCAACAGAGTTACCATTCAATTTATGTTTATTTTTGTGTGTTGCATTGGCCTCAGCAAATAATTGAACATTTTTCGCTGGCGAAGACAAACCTTTTTTGAGTATTCGCCTTCACTAAGAAATAAATTAAAAAACACAGTTTCGGGCACAGCCAAAAATTAAAAACTTTTTTTTACACTGGAATAATTCAGTTTATTCCCAAATCGTAGTAATTGTCTATTATATGCCGAAAGTTTCTAAATGGAAGAAAAAAACCTCAATTAGAGAGCGATTTATCATGAATATTGAGAAAAAAAATATTATGGTAGACTCAACTAGTTTATTTGAAATTAAATTTTAAAGTTTTAATACAAAATAACCTTTTTTAAACCACTAAGCAAATAACCTATAGAGAAGTCATCTCTTACAACTGAAAGTGTCTCAGCTAAAAGCATGACGTCCACTGGGTAATTTTTCGGTGGACGCGTCGTTTGAGGGAAATTATTTTTGGTTTCGATTCAGTTGGCTGGCCGAGCTCGTTGCTGGCACAGCAAGCGAAACACAAAACATGCATGCTATGAAATACCCTTTAGCTATAAAAAATAATTGTCTTTAATATTTTATAAAGAAAAACATCGTAAATCTTATAATTTTATAAATGTAGATAATAAAAAATATGCGATGTGTTCTTTTTATAATTTTAAATATTTATTTGCGCTTGAAATTTCTTCATTAAAAAATTTATTTGTACAGGGCATTAGAGCTTACATACAAATTTTAAAGGGAATCAACTTATAAACAAAGCGATGTTGTCAATTCTCTCAGCAGCCCATACATATGCACACACTTATTGTAAGATGCACGCATACATAGAGATGAGCCTGCGCGCCCAAATACATCTCTCTCTGTCTGGCTACATAAGGACACATATGTGCAAAGAGGGCGAGAGATGAATATTCTCATTTTGTATGACTTTTCGACGTGCGCTGCTTTCGCTCTAACAGAGCACTATGGGGAATTTGAGCAGTTTTATGAAATTAATAAATAACTTGTAAACTGTGTAAGATATTCTGATATTGAAAGTGTCTCAG
Source organism: Drosophila innubila (assembly GCF_004354385.1). NCBI lineage: Eukaryota > Metazoa > Arthropoda > Insecta > Diptera > Drosophilidae > Drosophila > Drosophila innubila. The sequence goes on from NW_022995373.1 coordinate 3,720,149, forward strand.
CTTAAAGCATACGGGCGCACTCCAAGAGTTTTGAGATCTAGAAACTTTCGTTCAATCTGCCATTTCCCTCCACCACCAAAATCAGAAAGCAGAATGATTTCTTATTACATATGTATATGTATTTATGTCTTTATTGCCACAATCGCACCGTCAATTTTATAAAGCTACAAATAAATAAGATCAAACTTAAAACTTAAAATGAAGTTTGCAAAAAAAAAAAAAAAGGGAAATTATCTATAGTGCCGGTCTTATCTCTTTGAAATCTTTGAAATTTTTAATGGCTGTTTTGTGTAATTTGTCACTACCATTGTCCGTTAACAACACTGATTTGGACACACGGTCCCAAGAAGCTTCTTAAGCATCTTCATCTTTAAATCACCTTCGGACCGTGCAGACGTGTTTCTTTGAAGCGCTCCGAATTAATCAAAATTAAATAGTACTCAAGTGCAGTAAAAATCTAAAATTAGGCCAAGAGCCCCATACTGCGATGCGCACGACCATCCATTTAGTTTTGAAAGTGTAATTAAACAAATATATAAACTTTAAGCAAATCAAATAGAATTTGAATTGAGCAAGTGTTAACTTCAATGAGTCACTACGATACCCGTGCCCAACGTCAGCGCGAGCAAGACGAGCGGCGACTCTCTTTGGCCAAAAATAACGCTTACTTTAGCTTTGTCTCAGATGCAAAATTACCAACGCAACACACAACAGCCGAAAAATCAAAGCAGAACCTCTTAGCCGTAGAAGATGTGCGTTCTTGCTCTCCGATTTTACCAACTACAACTCCAAAAACCTGGAGCGAAGAGTGTGCCTCTCCATTACCGACCCCCTCACCGCGGAATCCACTATCACCACCAAACTTGCCCGTACAAGTCGCTGCTGCTAACGCTACGGCAACAACAACGTTAACTGTGTCAACAGTCGTCGTACCATCTTTTGCAGACCAAGCGCAAGCTCTTTCAACTACTGCTTCGATTGCAAGCGCAGCGTCAGCAACGGGTCCGGCTAGGCAGACCGGAATGGATCGCTACACTCAAATAAAGCGAAAACTTAGCCCACAAAAAAACACGGAAAATAAATCAAAATTAACCGCGGTAACTCAAACCAAACTGCTGGGGACCCAGTAAACACCATCAATAGATTTGCACCGCTGGCTGATACTGTCAACGACCAGCCTACCGAAGCTGAAAATGGACCAAAAAAACTAAAGCCCCCACCTATATTCATTCGAGAAAAGATATCCAACGCATTGGTGAACAAGATCGTTGACCTAGTTGGAAACAACAATTTTCATGTCGTTCCTTTAATTAAAGGGAACATTCACGAAATCAAGCTTCAATCAAAAGACGAGGAGCATTTCCGTAAAATCTCCAAGTATCTAAATGAAGCTAAGAAAAACTTCTACACTTATCAACTAAAAAGCAGCAAGGGCCTGCAGGTTGTACTTAAAGGTATTGAACCGGATGTAACCCCTTCCGAGGTCGCAAGTGCGTTAAAAGAGAAGGGCTTTCTCGCTAAGAGAGTTACAAATATTTTAAACAAAAGCAAAATACCGCAACCTCTCTTCAAAGTTGAGCTGGAGCCAGATAGTAAAGCTCTAAAGAAAAATGAAGTAAACCCGATCTACAAACTACAGCTCCTGCTGCATCGCCGGATCACTGTTGAGGAACCACACAAACGGAATGGTCCAGTTCAATGCTCAAACTGCCAGGAATATGGGCATACCAGGACGAACTGCACGCTGCGTTCGGTATGTGTAGCTTGTGGAGACTCCCATGGCCCTGATTCCTGCCAAGTCAACAAGAATGACCCTAGTACAAAAAAGTTCGGAAATTGCGGTGGAAATCACACAGCTAATTACAGAAGCTGTCCAGTGTACAAGGAACTAAAAAGCCGCATCCGACGTGTACCAACAGCACGCCATCCGCACCTGCCAGGTGCAACTATAGCTTCCCAAACTACACCCGACGTCTTCTTCGCCAAAGCAGCCAGGTCCTTATTTGGTCCCGCAAACACTGTCAATGGCATATCTTTCGCCAATGTTTTAAAATCTGGCCTTCAAAAATCAGCTTCCTCAGCAGCGCCCCCAAGGGTAATACAAGAAGATTCGAGTATGGATAACGCGCAGCAGCCCATGCAGCAGTCACAAAGCCCTATTGAAACGATGATTTTCACCCTACAACAAAGTATGATGGAGTTCATGTCGTTTATGAGATCAACTATGCAAAATCTTATGCAAAATCAAAACACCTTGATACAGATGCTTGCATTTCAACAATCCAAATAATCAATGGCGCTTCTACGAATATCTCTGTGGAACGCCAACGGTGTTTCACGGCATAAACTTGAACTTACCCAATTCCTTTACGACAATCACGTTGATGTAATGCTGCTTTCTGAGACGCACCTTACTGGCAAATATAATTTTTAAATACGTGGATACATATTCTACGGCACAGATCATCCGGATGGAAAAGCACATGGCGGAACTGGTATTCAAATAAGAAACCGCATCAAACACGAATTCCACAGAAGGTTTGCGGCAAACTATCTACAAGTCACATCTATAATTGTACAATCGGACATCAGCAATCTTACTATTGCCGCTGTATACTGTCCTCCCCGCTTTACAATCTCTGAAGATCAATTCATGCTATTTTACAATTCACTGGGACAGCGATTTATAGCAGCAGGAGACTTCAATGCGAAACACCCGCACTGGGGCTCTCGCCTTGTGAACATAAAAGGAAGGCAGTTATACAACGCAATCATAAAACCAAGCAACAAACTCAACTATGTTTCCCCGGGTAGTCCTACATACTGGCCAGCAGACCCCAACAAACAACCAGACTTAATAGATTTTGCTGTGACAAAAAACATCCCACGCAATCTGATAAGCGCCGTAGCACTTTCGGATCTTTCATCCGACCACTCCCCCGTGTTATTAAATCTACTCCAATCCCCGGAATATGTGGAATATTCTAATAGACTCACAACACACAGAACCAACTGGCTCAAGTACAAGAAATACGTTAGCTCTCACCTCGATCTTGCTCTGCAGTTCAACATCGAAGCAGACATCGACTGCTGTGCGGACTTATTAGAATCTGTACTTGTTGCAGCAGCTAAGATCTCTACTCCACAACGCGCGCATGTGCAGACGAATAAACGTAAAACTAATCTTCAAATAGAAAAATTTGTTCTGGAAAAGCGACGATTGCGACGTGAGTGGCAGTCTCACCGGTCGCCATCTACAAAACAACGCTTTAAAGATGCTTCACGCAGACTCAGCAAAGCTCTTAAGCATGAAGAAGCAGTTGGCCAACGCCGCTACATAGAGCAATTATCACCAACCAGTACCAAGCATACTTTGTGGAGGGCTCACCCTACGCTAAGTGCGCCGATCGAAACAGTAATGCCTATAAGAAACTCCTCAGGCTGCTGGGCCCGTAGCGACAAAGACAGAGCTAACACATTTGCTGCTCATCTACGTCATGTATTCCAACCAAATCCCGCAACAAATTTTTACTATCATCCTGTGTATCTGATAGTCCTGGCGAACCTGAACCACCTGAATTTCGTCCAAATGAAATTGTAAAAGTCATAAAAGAACAGATGAAACCAAAGAAAGCTCCAGGCTGCGATCTAATAACTCAAAAAATGATCATTGAACTTCCAAACTGTGCTATTTCCCTCCATCTGTAAACTTTTCAACGCGATTACAACCATCGGCTACTTCCCAAAAAAATGGAAGAAATCGGTCATTATAATGATTCCCAAACCAGGAAAAGACCATACAATACCATCATCGTACAGACCAATTAGCCTACTACCGTGCTTGTCTAAGCTTTTTGAAAAATGCCTCTTGACTCGCATAATTCCTCATCTCAGAACACACAACACAATCCCAACACATCAATTTGGCTTCCGAGAAAAGCATGGAACTATCGAGCAAGTTAACCGAATAACATCAAAAATACGTACAGCATACGAACATCGGGAATACTGCAGCGCAATATTCCTCGACGTCTCCCAGGCCTTCGATCGAGTGTGGCTTGAAGGTCTCATGCATAAAATCAAATCGACGCTCCCTGTGTACACTCATAGGCTTCTCGAGTCGTACCTCTACAATAGAGTCTTCGCAGTGAGATGCAACACTACTACATCTGATGATCATATTATAGAAGCTGGAGTTCCCCAGGGAAGTGTTTTGGGACCAACACTATACGTAATTTACACAGCGGACATCCCCATAAACGAGCGGCTAACAACATCTACGTTTGCCGACGACACCGCAATTCTTAGTCGTTCCAGATGCCCCATTGAAGCATCAGCACGTCCAGCTGAACATTTGGCGGTAGTAGAGAAATGGCTAGCCGACTGGCGTATTAAAATAAATAAACAAAAGTGTAAACATATCACGTTTACTCTCAACATGCAAACATCTCCTAGTTGTCTCCTTAAGGAATGTTGTTCTTCTTTAGCTGCTCCGTTGCATGAGCTTTTTAATCTATCCCTTGAATCTTCAATCTTTCCACATCTTTGGAAAGAATCTTATATCATTCCCCTCCACAAAAAAGGTGGTAAGTCTGATATTTCGAACTACAGAGGCATTGCAAAGCTATCAGCCATTCCTAAATTATTTGAAAAAATCCTTGTTTCTTCTTTGCAGCATCTCTGTAAATCGATCATTTCCCCTGCACAACACGGCTTTATAAAGGGTCGGTCCACTACGACCAACTTGCTTGAATTTACCTCCTTGGTAAATGATGCATTTTCAGAGAAAAAGCAAACTGATGTCATATACACTGACTTCAGTAAAGCCTTTGACTCTGTGAACCATGACCTCTTACTTTACAAACTTAATTGCATAGGTTTCCCTCCGCCTTTGTACGCTGGGTTTCCACCTACTTAAAGGTAGGACCCAAAAGTGCTTCTTAGGTCAACCATTTCGAGTTCGGTTCACGTTACTTCTGGTGTACCTCAAGGTAGTCACTTGGGGCCTTTATTTTTCAATCTGTTCATTAACGATCTACCCACTATTCTGTCCCATTCATATATTTTAATGTATGCAGATGATGTAAAGCTTATCTTTTCATACACTGATCCCCTTCTTCATAATCGTCTGCAAGACGATTTGAACGCTATGCAACTATGGTGCTCGGCCAATAAGTTGTATCTCAATTGTTCAAAGTGTATGTTCATGACATTTAGTCGAACTAGGCCCTATTTAGGTTCTTATACGATTGACAATACCCCCTTTGCAACGTATAAAAACTGTAAAGGATCTTGGGAGTATTATTTGATTGCAAATTATGCTTCAATTTGCACATCTCCACTATAGTTAATGACGCCAAAGGAGTACTTGGTTTTATTAAACGTTGGTCGAAAGAATTTAATGATCCTTTCACCACTAAACTTCTTTACGTTTCTTTAGTTCGTCCCATCCTGGAATACTGTTCATGCATATGGAGCCCACAGTATCAAAAAAACCAGAATCGAATTGAATCAGTTCAAAAGCAATTTTTGCTTTTCGCCTTACGTGGTTTTAACTGGGATCCCAACCTTCGTTTACCACCGTACTCCCATAGGCTTCGCCTTCTCAATCTTCCGTCTTTAATTAATCGTAGGAAAACTCTTGGTGTTGTTTTTCTTCACAAATTGATTATTGGCGAGATTGATTGTTGTTCCCTTCTGGCCCGCCTCACCTTTTCGGTCCCCCGCAGGTCTACTAGGAATTACAAGCCTTTATTTTTATCTACATGCACAACTGATTACGCTTCACACGATTCGTTTCGTGTTTTATGCACTACCTATAATAGCCTCTTTCACGTTTTCTCCTCAGAACTCTCTCTCCCTTCCCTAAAATCCGCAATTTTCCAATACCTATCGTTAAATCCCTGACCTTACTAATACTAATAACTTGTTATGCTACTTTATACTAATCTAACATTCATACTATCTATTAACATATCTATCTATACTATTAACAATACTAATCTTAATTGATCTGATTGGGTTTTTCTGGGTTTTCCCCAATCCTAGCAACAAATGTTGGATCATTTATAATTTTGCTTACCCCAGATCTAACTATAATTTTTTTTCTCGTTACAGTTCATAATTTATTTTTAATTATATTTGTATTTTTAATCTTTAACTTAATTCTTATACTTGGTAATTTTTTGTTTGCCGACTGCTTTTAGTCGTGCATAAATAAATAAATAAATAAATAAATGTCCTCCGTTAGCACTGTCTAATACACAACTTCCACAAGCCAAAGAAGTAACGTACCTTGGCGTTCATCTTGATAGGCGGCTCACCTGGCGTCGGCACCTTGAAGCAAAAAAAACGCATATTAAACTGAAAGCCAACAACCTCTATTGGCTTTTGAATCCCCGATCTCCTCTCAGCTTAGACTACAAGGTTCTACTCTACAATTCCACCATAAAACCAGTGTGGACCTACGGCTCGCAGCTTCGGGGAAACGCGTGCAGTAGCAATATTGATGTCATCCAACGAGCACAATCAAAAATCCTGAGGACTGTCACTGGGGCACCATGGTATGTTCGAAACGAGAACATTCATAGAGATTTGAACGTTATATACGTCAAAGATGAGATAGCAAGACAAAAGGCGAGCTACAACATTAAACTATCCTCACACCCAAATCCTCTTGCTCAACGGTTAACTCGGGTTTGCAGTCGAACCCGCCTTAAACGAAACGACCTTCCAGCCCAGCAATAAACCCTTGGGGCACCGTAGATCATATTAAGTCAACATGACTGTTAGTTAAGCTTTAAACATAAGATTTGATAAACTTATTGTAAGTCTCCCTTGGAGAAGATTCAATAAATGAAGGCAAAGTAAAAAAAAAAAAAAAAAACATCTTCATAATCTACATCATAGTGGTTGTGGGAATGTTAATAGCGGGCCGTAGACAACAATTTACGATACGTAGGTAAGTATCGTGTTGTAGCAAAAAAAATGTGAATGAAATTATGTGAGTTGTAGTTCGCTGTAAAAGTCTATTAGTCTGGGCCAACAAATCAAAAATATAAAAACCCCAAAAAGAGACCGATTTAAAATGAATTTAGCCGAAAAAAATGGTTTGTTCAACACTGCTGCCCTCTTTTGAGTAAGCTATTTTGACAGTTGCGAAGCAAACTTCATGTTTACTATCTTGTTCTAGCGCCTCTATCTCAGAGAGTCGAAAGAGCACGAAACAATTTTTTATGTTACCAGCTGTCAACGAACAAGTCACCGTGTTTAATACATCTTGGGGTCCTAGAGCCCGAATGTACGCCGATTACTAGGCCATACTACTATTCCCAACTTACATTTATATACCAGCTTATAAATTATTGCAAAAGACATTTCATTCAATTTTGAATAATACTTTAATTTACTTTAATAAATTTAAAATTGAATTTAATCTTTCCAAAATAATTTTGTTATTTGAATGCATTGCTTTTAGAAACACCAACTAGAGCTTGGCTGGAAACTTTTGATACATCCACCATATAGCTCTGACCTTGCACTGTCAGACTACCATTTGTTTCGTTCTTTGCAAAACTCCTTAAATGGTAAAACTTTCGATAAAGAAGAGGCTATAAAATCGCACTTGGATCAGTTTTTTGCAGATAAAGGCTAGAAGTTATATAAGAGTGGATGTTAGTTATGATGTTGGCGGAAAGATGAGGAAAGGTCATCCAATATTTTTAGAAACACCAACTATTGGGTTACTTTTAGCTTAGTAGTTAAATAAGTCCTTGTCTAAGTTAAAATTATTTCGCCGACTAATCTACAACGAGTTCTAAAAAGGTTAGCCCAGTCTAAAATCAAAATTTTCAACCCAATAGAATGGATCATTTTGTATGGAGTAAAATAATTAATTTTTTTTCTTTTAAAATCAACGTGATAAGGAGGAGCACTTCTTATATTTTTCTTGAATAAACTTCTTTTACGTAAATATAAATTACTTTTCTACTTCAATAATTGGAATATATATTTAATTAGGAAATCCTGGTATTTCGGACTTTCAATTTTCATCTATAAAATATTCTGTAACACGGGCACCACACAAAATTATTGTTTCTGAAATCTGATCATAATAGCGTGTTTGTATGAAAGAATAGAATAAACGTATAATAGTATAAAAATTGCAAGTCAGGGCATTTCAACTGCAGTTTCTGTCGTTTAAGAGCAAAGGGTCGCTTTTTCAACATTGGGTTTATTCGACAGGTTTTTTTCTTTACTTCTGATGGATCAGTAATCAGTACCTGCTAAATGGCATGAAACTTTCTTATACAAATCAGATAACTACTAAGCAATTATTGTCAGTTACTTGAAAGAAATTTGAATTTTTTAGTGTTTGAAAATTTCTTGCTCAATGTAATAAATAGCAACAAATTTTTATAATATAACATTTTTTGAAAGAGAAAAGAATAATCCCACAAAAAAAACCTCTAAACGAGGTAAAAGTCTAGTGACGAAAGCAATTTCTAGACCCAAAATTTCTGATATCCAATTTTGTGACGAACAAAATTCAGTTTAATCTAAAAATTTTAAATAAAAATATAAATTAATATAAAAAAACGAAAATTGGCATTGTGCACTGTGAGTAAAAGGGTGATCTTCTTTGTACATAAAAATAACTTTTTTGCGCAGTGCCGAATGCCAATTTTTTTTTTTATTAATTATATTTTTATTAAAATTAGATTAAACTGAATTTTATTCGTCACAAAAGATATCAGAAATCACTTTACCTCGTTTAGATTTTGTGGATATCAAAATTTTGCAATTGCTTTTGCTTTTGACATTGTAACTTTATCATTAATGCAGGCAAATAGTAAAATATAAAAATTTAGTTGTTGAACGTATTTCATATTTAAAAATTTTTTTCTTTAATTATAAAGAAAAACTAGGGGCCCGCCCTGCTCGCTTTCTCGCGTTGCTACAGCCGAGCATACTATACTGTCGGAGACCTCGTACTTACTATGAAAAAAAAAGTTTTTCATACTAAGACTTGGATTTCACCCGATCGGTCCTATGACAGCTATATGATATAGTGGTTCCGATTAGAACCAACTTTGTTCAGGATATATAAGTCTTAAATAAATGCATATTCTATTAGTTTGGTTACGATATCTAGCAAAACAAAAAAGTTTTTCATACTAAGACTTAATATTGGACCGATCGGTCCTATGACAGCTATATGATATAGTGGTCCGATTTTAACCAACTTTGCTCAGGATATATAAAACCAAGTTAAATGCATATTGTATTAGTTTGGTTAAGATTTCTCATTAAACAAAAAAGTTTTTCATACTAAAACCTAATTTTGACCCGATCGGTCCTATGACAGCTATATGATATAGTGGTCCGATTTGAACCAACTTTGGTCAGAATATATAAAACCAAGTTAAATGCATATTGTATCATTTTGGTTGAGATATCTCATAAAACCAAAAAGTTTTTCGAACTAAAACGTGATTTTCGACCGATAGAAAAATGTATTTATTCACTTAACAGGTAATATCTTCCGAACCCCTCAACCAAAATTTTTGTATTTTTTTCATATACCAAAAAACGCGAAATTGTACGTATTACAACATATTAAAATTTAACAAAAATCGTTAGAGCCGTTTTGTCAGAAATCGCCAAAATGTAAGCTAAAAAACTTTATTTCACCTGTAAAATGTTACCTGAGTACTTCAGAAAAAAAGTTTAAAGGTACGCCTAAAAGCCCTCAAACACACCTTTCTAATGATATATAGAACATATCTGTAGCTTCTATGGTTTGGAAACTGTTGAGATTTCAATTTTGGCGGGATTTAGCGTTTTCCCTCTAAACTGGCGGGAAATTGAAAAAGTCGTAGAACAAACATTTCTAGATTTTTGAAAAGGAATCAATCCCCATCATTACATTTAAGCTTCTTTAGCTCTTTGATGCAAACAGACAAACAGACAAACAAACTGACTTTTCATTTCATTTTGAGAAGTCCACTAAAATTTTCAAATTTATTTATCTTTTGAACCAGTTATCGGATTTGGGTGATTGAGGTATCAATCGACGCGTATTTTTAAGTAGAATTTTTAAAAAATAAAAAATTTTACCAAAAAGCCCCAACGGCCCCATAAGCTGCAATTATCAAAATTTTTCGCCTCCCACTTACACCCCCGTTACTCATGACCCAGGTTGGTTAGAAAAAGTTTTAGTACGCCATTTTGTAAGTTAGAACTAAACCTGTCGATCGGTATATAACTCGATCTGATCGGACAGTCGTAGCAAATTTTCCAACTTAGCTGTATATATAGTTAGTCGCCTTTCGCACCCTTCGTGCTGCTTTCGTCACTAACGCGAACTGCCGTCCGCAGTGATTATATTCACGCTGCCAGCTGACCCTGCAATTGGAGTTTGGGAATTTCGCCAGAATTGGTGGGTAAAAGACGGATTTGGCGGGAAAATTCTAGATTTGGCAGAAAAATTTGAGAATTGGCGTGCAAAAGCGAATCTGTGAGTTTGGTTAAGATAACTTAAAAAACACAAAAGTGTTTCATACTAAAGCTTAATATGATCCCGATTTTTCCCATGACAGCTATTTTGACCAAATTGTTAAATATCGTAAAATTTAAAAAAAATGTTAATAAAATAAAATTAAAAATTAAATCTTTCTCGGCCGGGTTCGAACTCGCGACGCCGGGCCAGTGAATCAACGACACCATCCTCTGCACCACCTCAGTACTAAGCCCGCTGCAAAAATCAACAAAAATGCAAAAAAAAACAAACAGTAGTTTTGATTTTAAGAAATACAAATAACAATAAATTAAAAAAAAAGAGTAATATTTGCCTGGGCTGAAACCGGTAGGTCTTGAGCCCGTGAAGCCTTGCGCGTGGGTCTAACAGATCATCCTCTGCACTACTTTGTCACTGAGTGCCGCGCTTGACCAAACTCTACTATTTTGATTTTAAAAAATACGAATAACAATAAATTAATATATAAAGTAACATTTGCCTGGGCTGAAACCGGCTGGTCTTGAACCCGTGAAGCCTTGCCCTTGAGTCTAACAGACCGTGCGATTCAGTGGGATAATAGATAATACTAATAGATAACGTTTATTATAACAAAAAAAGTATTATCTTAAAAACTGAGTCTCTGAGATCTAGGCGCTCACACAGACGGACAGACACACATTGCTATATCGACTCTGCTGTTGATGCTCATCAAGAATATATATACCTTATAGGGTCGAAGGTAGGTAAGTGTGGTGAGCTGGTTTCAAAAACCAAGCCCTTCAATTGGAGCTGTGCTCCGTTTTGTTCCACAGTAGGTGACCTTTCGTATGAGCCTGAAATGAGAACCGGCTGTGACTGCGATGTCTATAACCACTTGCTGTGGTTAAGGAATCTCAGTAATTGGTCTGGAGTGATGTTGCTTACATCGCTTAATGATTCTAGTGTATACTTCCCGAGCATCGTACGTCTGCCTCTGCTGAGTGCTGGGCAGTTGCACAGCAGATGCTCTTTCCTAGACATGCTGAGTAGCTCTTCTGTGCGTTTTTTTGTTGTAGGTTGGCCATTTCTGTTTGGCTCTTTTAGTTTTCCATTTCTCATGTGCTAGCGCTGCGAGCCGACCGTGTACATCCTCCGGTGTTGTAGTTAGTTCTGACCCTGTTCTGGCCAGTTCGTCTGCTTTTTCGTTACCTTCATGGTCCCTGTGGCCTGGGATCCAGATAAGGTTGACGCTATTTTATCGGCTAACTGCATTTAACGTGTCTTTGCAGTTTATTGTTACCCTGGATTTTGGTCTGACTGAGCTGAGAGCCTTTATGGCCGCTTGGCTATCAGAGAAGAATGCCACCTTCGAGTTCACGAGACTTCGCGTCAACAGAAGTTTGGCTGCTTCCATTATTGCGAAGGGCTCTGCCTGGAACACATTCGTGGATCCAGGGAGGTGATTTGTCTTTAATACTTCTAGATCCGGCGAGTACAGTCCGGCACCCACACCACAGTCCATCTTGAATCCGTCTGTGTAGAGTGATATCTCAAAGGTGTCATCGAGTTTCCCTGTAGCCCACTCATCTCTAGACAGTATTCTGGCTTTGAACTTTTGTTCAAAGTTTGTGTTGGCTACCACACAGTCCGTCTTGATGGACGTTTCTATGCGTGTCTTCCAAAGTATGCTGTTGTGCCCATTGTTCCTTTCCATCCAGCAATCAGACTCTCTTAGTCTAAGGGCAGCTTGTGCTGCGATGCATTCATTGTGCAATTCGATTGGCATTAAGTTTAGTATAACATTAAAAGCAGCCGTTGGGCATGATCTCATTGCACCTGTGGTTCCAGCACATGCTGTACGCTGTATTCTGGTTAGTTTCTCTATGTTATATTTATTTGAGAGGGCTGGCCACCAGACCAGTGGCTCCATATGTCAGTTTGTGGCTGACTACTGCGGTTAACAACCACAGTGTCATTCTTGGGTGCAATCCCCAGCTTTTGCTGAAGGTTTTCTTGCACGAGTAGTAGGCTATGGATGCCTTGTTAACTCTTTCCTCAATATTTAGTTTCCACGATAGCTTTGGGTCCAGTATCACACCTAGATACTTTGCTTTGTGCGATAGCTGCAGCGTGCTTTCGCTGAGTCTTAGCAGGTTGAAGCTGGGAACTTTTGATTTTCTGGTGAAAAGAATTAATTCTGTTTTCTCAGGATTTACCCCTAGGCCGCACGACTTACCCCAGTCGCTTAGTTTCCTAAGTGCTACCTCCATTATTTAGCTGATTGTGTCTACGAAAGGTCCGGATACGAGCAATACCACGTCGTCAACGTATGCTATAGCTCTGACCCCCCCTTTGTTTAGCTGTTGAAGTAACTTGTTCATATTTATTAGCCCAAGTAGCAGGAACAGTTCTCCCCCCTGAGGTGTGCCTCTGCTCACGTATCGCGTGAGATTAGCGCCACCTAGGTTGGCTGTTATCTTCCTACTCCTTAGCATAGACACGATCCATGAACTGATGTATCCCTCGACATCTAGGTCTGAGAGGGATTTTAGGATGTAGCCCGCTTTTACATTATTAAAGGCTTTCTATGTCCAAGAAGGCGGCTAGTATGTACTGTTTCTTCATGTAGTGCTGTCTCCGTGGATTTCCCTTTTGTATACGCATGTTGGGCTTTGCACTGCTTCCCCTCAATCTTATTACGTATATGAATATCCAATGTTCTTTCCAACGTCTTGAGGCTGAATGATGTAAGACTTATGGGTCTGTAGTCCTAAGCAAGGACATGCCCTCTTCGTCCTGGTTTCGGAATGAATATTACTTTCCTCCCTCGAGGCTCTTGGTACATAGTTCATCCTAATGCAGGCCTTGAATATGTCAGTCAGCCACAAGAGTGAGTCTTCACATATGACTTGTAGCATCTTTGGTCCCGGTCCCGGACTTTTGTATGGATCAAACGTGTTTATTGCCCAGAGGAGTCGCTCTCTGGATATTAAATTTTCGTTGCCATCTTGGTTACTGCTAGTAGCAATCTCCGCTCTGTTGTTTCCTGGGAAGTGTGTGTCTAGTGATTCCCTGATAGACTTTGTGCTATTCCCGTCCGCCTTGTTCAACAGGCTCGGTTTGTCGTGTTTTTTCGACAGGATCTTGGCGATTCTGGCAGTGTCCTTCACGTTGTCTACGGATTCGCAATATTTGGCCCACGATTCCTTATAAAGCGCCTGTTTATATGTCTTCAGAGCGTCCTTATATGGTTGCCATACCTTGCTAGCATAGCTTTGGTTGAAAGTCTTCATAGATATCTTCCGTAGCTCTGCCAACTCTTGGTTCCACCACGGTGTATATTGCTTCCTTGCATACGACACCGGGAAGGAGGATATGTAGGCACTGTTTAGTATGTTGTTGAACTTGTCCACCTCCCCATCTATTGCGGACGCGGAGAGATCCTTGTTTTTTTTTTTTTGCTGTTTTACTCACTTTGGATTGAACATTCTTAGCGAATTTGTTCCAATCCGTTTTCCGCGGGTTACGTAATTTTTCGGGCTTTATAACGTCGATATCAATCCCGAATTTTATGTAAATGTGGATGGGTGTTCCTCACTATTGGGGAATACAAAGGTTAGGGTGCTGCCTTTGTTACAGATAGTAATGTTCCTGTTGATAATGTAATCAAAGAGGGACTCACCTCGATCATTGTTCCCGGAGCTGCCACAGTATAGGGCCTACAGTTTGCGTCGCAGCCTACCAGTAAGTCTGTTCGGTTCTTCTCCGCGTGTTCGAAGAGCCTTTCACTGATGCTGGTGGGGCAATGTGCAGCGCTTTGCCCTGGCTCAGGTCGATTCTGACAACTGCCAGATCCTCGTTGCTCACACTGGGGATTATAAGTGCTTTAAAAATTGATCTTATTAGTAAACAAGCCCTCGGCCTACCTTCGGTGTTTAGGTAGAAGGTTTTGTAGCCTGTTGTTGCCAGGCCCATGACTTTAAGGTCACGCGTCCAGGGTTCTTGGATGATGCCAATGTCAATGTCCTCCTCGCAGAGAAGGACCAACAGATTGTGTGAAGCGACCCTGCTACGCTTCAGGTAGTTCTGCACGATCTTTGGCATCATTGTGTGGGAGCGGAGGTGTTGTTGCCCACTGGCGTCGTCAACCTCCTCCAGAATGTTGTCTGGCGGTTCGTTACAGACAACCTTAATCTTGGCTTTCCGTACGCCATACCACAATCTGTTGTCTTTGGCCTCCAGCTGCGCCAGACATTCCTCATTGATCAACAATAGTAATGGCTGGCTCGCCTTCATGACTTGCTCTGCCTTCAAGACGGCCCAGTCATCGGTCTTGATGTCTGGGTTCATTGCTCTCAGCGTCCGGATCAGCTTGTCATGATCCGTTTGCCCCTTGGGTAGCCAGATGCGCGCTCGAGGACGCCGGGGGATGTCCTTGGCTGGGACGAGTTTAATCTTAAATCCGTAACATGCGTTGCCAATCTTGGCGACAGATTCTGCCAAGAACACCCTCGACGCCTCGTCCACGCAGGTTATTACCCAGTGGCCACGGATTAACGAAATTAACACTTATTATTATTATTTATTTTATAATCCCCATCTAATTACACTAAGCAAAAGCACAAAAACTTAACGAACGAAACCCACTTTTTTGGTTAATTTGGGGCCACAAACGACGAAAAACATTTATTTTTTTTTTCTATGGCAGGGTTTTTTTTTTTTAATTTTATAATAATCTGGCTGTTTTTTCTTACATATTTTTAGAGGTGCGCCCAATTTTGTCATCATTTCTTGTGAATGCCGAAACCGATTTTCAATAGCTTAACTTTTTCTAAAACCTAATGAATATATCTATATTTCAATAATACACAGTCTTAGATTTAAACCAGTTGTTTTAGAGCTATCAATGTTCGAATTAAGATAATGATGATTGGCATTGTTTGTTTGGAGCGTCTACTCCGCTTAGTTACTTTGTTCAGAATGATTCGTATATGTTAATGTTGGGTTCAGCTAACCCTATATGTAAGTTACTTAGTATATACATATGTATGCAGAAGGCATGCATATGTTATGTATGGTTTGACCACTTGAGCTGCAAAGTGCATGCTCAGCATTACCACGCGCCGCGATCGGCTTGTATATAAGCGATGGATCGTATTGCTTGTGCTCTGGAATGTTTATGTTATTCTAAGCGGTCTGTTAATGTACTTTGGACATTTGTATATTTGTATTTATTATGATTAAGTGTCACAATGTATTAAGGGATTGTTATACCCTTTGATTTATGATAATGGTAGGGTAGATATGCTACACCTCCCTTTTTAAAGAAATAACGTAATACATGTAGTCATTTAGTGTTAGTGTTAATATATTGTATTTAATTTTTTAAAAGAAATTAATTTATCTTATTATAAATATATGTATTAAAAAGGTTTTTATCTCTCTTTTTTTAAAGCATTTGTGTTCATTGAAAAATTTTTATTTTTAATGTATTTGAATTAACGTTTTCTTTTATTTTTAACTTTATTAGAAGAATTTTTTTTTCGGTTGATCAGACCTTTTATTTTTTATTTTTTTCTTAAAAC
Source organism: Drosophila innubila (assembly GCF_004354385.1). Taxonomy (NCBI): domain Eukaryota; kingdom Metazoa; phylum Arthropoda; class Insecta; order Diptera; family Drosophilidae; genus Drosophila; species Drosophila innubila. Next base: position 3,736,232 of record NW_022995373.1, read on the forward strand.
GTTTATTGAATATATATTTTTAACCTATCCTTATTTACTTTTTGTTTCTTATTCTTACTATCTTTAATGAAAATGTTATCATTATCTTCTATTTTCTCTTCTATATATGGTCCTAAATATACAGGGTCTAATTTGTGACCTGCTTCATTTCTTATAAGTACTTTATCTCCTACTTTTAATTCAACATTTTTTGTTTTTTCGTCATATGCTAATTTTCTAAAAGCCTTGGCTTTTTCTAACATAATTCTAGCTGTATGCTATTTCTAATCTAAACTTTATTTCCTTAGAATAGTCATCTAAATTATAAATAGGATCTATGTAATTAATCTATGAACTGTTTTGGTAGTCTGCCAAATAGTTCGTATGGACAATACTCATGCGTTGCTGATGGTGTCGTGTTGAAGCAATAAGTGAAATATTGAATCCAGGCGTCCCAATCAGTTTTGTCTGCAGAGATGTATGAACGAATGTATTCATTAAATGTTCGATGACTTCGTTCTATTGTCCCTAATGTTTGATGATGATATGAGATTCTTGATCTTCATATACTTGCATAAATCAGTTAAAATCTGGTTTTTATACTCTGTTCCCATGTCCGAGATGAACGTCTTCATTCGACCAAACTTGAGTATGAAATTTTCGAATATAGCTTTTGCGACATAATTTGCGCTTTTGCTTTTTATTGGAATGGCTACTAAATATTTTGTAAGGTCACATATTAATGTGACTATGTATTCATTGCCATTTTCCGATTTAGGTAGCGGACCAACTGTATCCACTATCACTATATTGAAAGCATTCACAGGTGTTTCTGCGAGAGTCAAAGGAGTTTTTGTGAGCGTCTTTGTTTTAGACACTTGTCATTTTTGACATTTACGTACGTACTCTTTTATATGACGTGTTATATTTTTCCAGTAGTAGTGTCTTTTTATTTTCGATAGCGTTTTTGTATGTAGACAGTATTTGTTGTATCTCTTTTTCATCTTTTATTTGTGTCACCGGCTGGAGTAGCGCTACTCTTAAAGACTTTAATATTTCATTGCCCATATTTTTAAAAGAATCTATTGAAACTGATTCAAAGATCTTTTCGCTCGGTGCCACTTTGAGTTGGCTGATTTTTAATATACCGGCCTCTTTTTCGAGCCTTTGGAAGAACTGACCTAAGTCGAGAATTCCATTAGTATATAAATCGCTAACTTCAATTCTTGCGATAATTTTATTTCCATGTTTAAATAAACATTTTGATTCTGTTGTGCGCAAAGTCACTACTTTTCGTACTTCATCATTTGTAATGACTACATGTACGCTGGGCTTAGATACATTTTTATGACTTTGTCTAGGCAGAAGTTCATAATTTTCTACTGTACAGTTTTTATTTTGTCTACTTTGTCGCCTGGTAGTGACTTTCAGGACTTTATGTTGCATATCTTTGAGTTCTTTTATATTAATACGCGAAAGTGCGTCTGCTACAAAATTATCTTTCCCCTTTAGGTATTCTACTGTGAAGTCGTATTCTTCAAGCTCTAGCCGCATGCGAGTTAATTTCGAACTGGGATTAGTCATAGAAAAAGATATGTTAATGGTCTGTGATCCGTTTTAATAGTAAAGTGTTTGCCATAAATATATGGTCTAAAATGGGTAATAGCCCAATGATTTGCCGCTAACTCTTGTTCTGTTGTGCTCTTATTGCTTTCCCCTTTTGTAAATGAACGAGATGCATAAGCTATTGGGAGCTGAATTCCGTCACGGTTCTGAGTTAGAACCGCTCCACAAGCTTGTTTACTACCATCTGTTATAATGCAAAATTCTTTGCGAAAATCAGGATATTGTAATAATGTGGGGTGCATAAGCTTTTCTTTAAGGTATTGAAATGCGTGTTGGCATTCACTTGACCATTCGAAAAGACCATTCTTTTTACATAATCTAGTTATGTGCCGTGAATTATCGGCGAAGTTTTTTATAAATCGACGATAATAATTGCAGAATGCTACAAATAGTCTTGCGCTGTCCGCATCATGAGGGACAGGATAATTTGTGATGACGTCAAATTTCTTGTCATCTGGCAATACTCCTTTGTCAGTGCATTTGTGACCCAAGAAAGTCACTTCATGCATGAAAAATGAACATTTTTCTGGATGCAACTTTAGATTATATTTCCTACATACATTAAAAACATCAGTTAAGTTTTTAATCATGTGTTTTTCGGAACATCCTATCACCATTAAGTCATCCATATAAAGGAATGCCTGAGAGGGTTCTAAACCCGAGAATGCTATTGTCATCATTCTCTGAAATGAATTTGGTGCTATTATAAGCCTAAATGGTAATCGCGTGAAGCGATATGAGCCATTGCTCGTTGAAAAGATGTTATATTTCTTGAAATTTCTTCAAGTTCAATTTGGTGGAAACCTGACATTAAGTTAAGGCATCAAAAGTATTTAGTTCTACCCAGTTGGTCTGGAATATCATCAATTCTGGGGAGCGGGAATTTATCAGAAAGTAGTTTTTTGTTGATTTGGCGATAGTCTATTACTAATCGCCATTTCTTTCATTCCGAATTTGGTAATGATTTTTTCGGAACTAACAAGAGTGGGTTGTTATATTCGGATACAGACGGTTCTACGATTTTGTCATTTATTAATTTCCCTACTTGTTTTTGAATTTCTTCAACGTGGCTATTCGGGCTTCTGTAGTTTTTAATATAAAAAGGTTCATCATCTTTAAGTCTTAATGTTTGTTTATAATATCATATATTAATATTTATAAATTGTTTGTCGATATTGGTTTGGTTTCCAGTACGAACACATCACTGTACCTGGTGCATAATTCTGTTAGTTGACTTTTGAATTGTTCTGGAAAATTTTTCTTTAATTTTGAAAGTATTTGTTCGCTTCTACTTTCTGGATTAGTGTTATTAATGTCGTAATCTGTTGAATTTTTAAATTGGATTTTGTTAACTTTGACCAATTGGTCGGAATTAGTTGTGTTTAGAAGGCGAATGTATACATGCTTGGACGCTGCTATTGTATTTGCAACATAAATTCCGTTATGTATTTCTTGATTAGGAACAAATATATAGTCATTTACTGTATTAATGTCTATTTTTCTTATAACTTGGGATCTGGCTGGCAGAAGAACTGTATTGTTGCCAGCACTATATGTTATCGGAACATAAATAGGATAATATAAACTTTGAAGTCTAATTATAAACCAGTCTTCACTTGGCTTGAAATCTATTTGACAATTGAATTTTTTAATAAAATCAATGCCTATTATTCCATCACACGGTATTGAAAAATCTGAATCAACTAAATGAAATTCATGTGGAATAATATATTTTGTTGATTGAAGATCTATTGAAGTTGCTCCTTTAGATTTTATTACACCTTGGCCTATGCCTTGAATGCTTATAATTTTTTCTTCTTGAATTTTGAAATTAACTGAATTTATTTTTAAAAGTGAGATAAATGCAGCAGTATCTATTAGGAATGTGAGTTTATTTTCAGTTGAATGATTATAAAAAGTGACAAATATATTAAGACTGTAATTGATGGAATGAACCTTTGCATTTACGGGTTTGTCCTAAAGGGTTCTGAGAGTTTTCCGACTCGTTTTGCGCCACTCTCATATTGTTATTATTATTGCCTTGATTGGAGTTACCTCGGCCTCTTCCATGATATTGGCCTTGTCTTCATCCACGGTTATTGTAATTATTGTTGTTACCGCCTCGGTTGTAATTGTTGTGGTTAAAATTTCTGCCACGATTATAACCTCGGCCTCCTCTATTATTGTTGCTTGCACCTCGTCGATAATACAGCACAGTGTTACTTTGACCTGTTATCTCCGTGCAACTATTGACAAATTTGGAAACGGCATCATTCATATTTGTGAATGTGCCTGCTTGCATGATAAGTTTTACCTTATCAATTGAACAATTTTGTGTCATAGCTTTTACAGCCGTTGTAGTGCTGTATTTGTTTGCAAGTGATTGGCTTAGACCTTCACTGATATAGGCGCCTTCAAGGGCCTTTGCCAGCTTTTCCACCTCTTGGGTGTATTGGTTAGCCGTTTTATTTTTCTGTTGCAGATTAAGAAGCTTAGCAGATACAACTTCTACCGATTCTCCTTTTACTGCATTTGAAAGTTGCGTAATGATTGCAGCAATTGTCTGCTTATTACTTATTAGATTTCTCGCATGGCCTTTTAGCTTTGTTTTAATAAGGCTAATGGCTGTTAGATCTGAGTGCCTTTTAAGGTATCTAATAGATTCAAAGAATCTAGAAAACTTTGAAGATTTTCCGGCTTACCGTCAAACTCTGGTATCAGAGATGTGGCTAGCTTGATAAATTCTACAACTGTTTGTGCCATTTCAGAGATTGTTATTTCCGGTTTTATTTCGATTGGATCGCTTTCTTCTAGTGTTTCAATGTCACAATCAGATTCAGCGTCGCTTGGTTGAATTGAATCGTCTAATTCTTTTAATTGGTCGGGATCAAACTCCGCTAATTGATAAAGACTTTCTGGTACTTTTATCTGAATATGTCGCCTACTGGTGACAGTAATGAATCTTGTGTTTAGGGATTTTATTACCCTTAAACATTTGGTATTGTGTTCAGATGTGAATTTATTTTCATACCTATTTACTAAGGTTACTATATTATTATATTCCCCTACTAATATTTCTATATGGTTTTTTAGAGTTTCCGCTTTTATTTTTTTTTATTTATTTATTTTTTTTATTACTTTGCCTTTATGTATTGAATCCTCTCCAAGGGAGACTTACAATAAGTTTATCAAATACTATATTTCAAGCTTAACTAACAGTCAGGTTGACTTAATATGATCTACGGTGCCCAAGGGTTTATTGCTGGGCTGGAAGGTCGTTTCGTTTAAGGCGGGTTCGACTGCAAACCCAAGTTAACCGTTGAGCAAGAGGATTTGGGTGTGAAGATAATTTAATGTTGTAGCTCGCCTTTTGTCTTGCTATCTCATCTTTGACGTATATAACGTTCAAATCTCTATGAATGTTCTCGTTTCGAACATACCATGGTGCCCCAGTGATAGTCCCCAGGATTTTTGATTGTGCTCGTTGGATGACATCAATATTGCTACTGCACGCGTTTCCCCAAAGCTGCGAGCCGTAGGTCCACACTGGTTTTATGGTGGAATTGTAAAAAAGAACCTTGTAGTCTAAGCTGAGAGGAGATCGGGGACTCAAAAGCCAATAGAGGTTGTTGGCTTTCAGTTTAATCTTCGTTTTTTTTGCTTCAAGGTGCCGACGCCAGGTGAGCCGCCTATCAAGATTACGTATAATGTTGGTCCCAATACACTTCCCTGGGGAACTCCAGCTTCTATAATATGATCATCAGATGTAGTAGTGTTGCATCTTACTGCGAAGACTCTATTGTAGAGGTACGACTCGAGAAGCCTATGAGTGTACACTGGGAGCGTCGTTTTGATATTATGCATGAGACCATCAAGAAACACTCGATCGAAGGCCTGGGAGACGTCGAGGAATATTGCGCTGCAGTATTCCCGATTTTCGTATGCTGTACGTATTTCTGATGTTATTCGGTTAACTTGCTCGATAGTTCCATGCTTTTCTCGGAAGCCAAATTGATGTGTTGGGATTGTGTGTGTGCTCTGAGATGAGGAATTATGCGAGTCAAGAGGCATTTTTCAAAAAGCTTAGACAAGCACGGTAGTAGGCTAATTGGTCTGTACGATGATGGTATTGTATGATCTTTTCCAGGTTTGGGAATCATTATAATGACCGATTTCTTCCATTTTTTTTGGGAAATAGCCGAGTGTTGTAATCGCGTTGAAAAGTTTACAGATCAGGGAAATAGCACGGTTTGGAAGTTCAATGATCATTTTTTGAGTTATTAGATACCAGCCTGGAGCTTTCTTTGGTTTCATCTGTTCTTTTATGACTTTTACAATTTCATGTGGACGAAATTCAGGTGGTTCAGGTTCGCCAGGAATATAAGATGCACAGGATGATAGTAAAAACGAATTTGTTGCGGGATTTAGTTGGAATACATTACGTAGGTGAGCAGAAAATGTGTTAGCTCTGTCTTCGTCGCTACGGGCCCAGCAGCCTGAGGCGTTACCGTTACGACCGGCACACTTAGCGTAGGGTGAGCCCTTCACAAAGGATGCTAGGTACTGGTGGGTGATAATTGCTCTATGTAGCGGCGTTGGGCATCTGCTTCGTCTTGCTTTAGAGCTTTACTGAGTCTGCGTGAAGCATCTTTAAAGCGTTGTTTTGTAGATGGCGACCGGTGAGACTGCCATTCACTTCGCAATCGTCGCTTTTCCAGAACAAGTTGTTCTATTTGAAGATTAGTTTTACGTTTATTCGTCTGCACTTGCGCGTGTTGTGGAGTAGAGATTTTAGCTGCTGCAACAAGTACAGATTCTAGTAAATCAGCAGAGCAGTCGATGTCCGCTTTGATGTTGAACTGCGGGGCAATATCGAGGTGAGAGCTAACGTATTTCTTTTACTTGAGCCAGTTGGTTCTGTGTGTTGTAAGTCCGGGAATTGTAGTAGATTTAATAACACGGGGGAGTGGTCGGATGAAAGATCCGAAAGTGCTACGGCACTTATCAGATTGCGTGGGGTGTTTTTTGTCACAGCAAAATCTATTAAGTCTGGTTATTTGTTAGGGTCTGCTGGCCAGTATGTAGGACTACCCGGGGAACATAGTTGAGTTTGTTGCTTGGTTTTATGATTGCGTTGTATAACTGCCTTCCTTTTATGTTCACAAGGCGAGAGCCCCAGTGCGGGTGTTTCGCATTGAAGTCTCCTGCTGCTATAAATCGCTGTCCCAGTGAATTGTAAAATAGCATGAATTGATCTTCAGAGATTGTAAAGCGGGGAGGACAGTATACAGCGGCAATAGTAAGATTGCTCATGTCCGATTGTACAATTATAGATGTGGCTTGTAGATAGATTGCCGCAAACCATTTGTGGAATTCGTGTTTGATGCGGTTTCTTATTTGAATACCAGTTCCGCCATGTGCTTTTCCATCCGGATGATCTGTGCCGTAGAATATGTAGCCGCGTATTTAAAAATTATATTTGCCAGTAAGGTGCGTCTCAGAAAGCAGCATTACATCAACGTGATTGTCGTAAAGGAATTGGGTAAGTTCAAGTTTATGCCGTGAAACACCGTTGGCGTTCCACAGAGACATTCGTAGAAGCGCCATTGATTATTTGGATTGTTGAAATGCAAGCATCTGTATCAAGGTGTTTTGATTTTGCATAAGATTTTACACAGTTGATCTCATAAACGACATGAACTCCATCATTCTTTGTTGTAGGGTGAAAATCATCGTTTCAATAGGGCTTTGTGACTGCTGCATGGGCTGCTGAGCGTTATCAATACTCTAATCTTCTTGGATTACACTTGGGGGCGCTGCTGAGGGAGTTGATTTTTGAAGGTCAGATTTTAAAGTATTAGCGAAAGATATGCCGTTGTTAGTTTTTGCGGGACCAAATGAGGACCTAGCTGCTTTTGCGAAAAAGACGTCGGGTGTAGTTTTGGATGCTATAATTGCACCTGGCAGGTGCTGAAGGTGCGCTGTTGCTAATCGTCGGATGCGGCTTTTTAGTTCCTTGTAGACTGGATAGCCTCTGTAGTTAGCTGTGTGATTTCCACAGCAGTTTCCGCACTTTTTTGTACTAGGGTCATTCTTGTTGACTTGGCATGAATCAGGGATATGGGAGTCTCCTCAAGCTACACATACCGAACGCAGCGTGCAGTACGTCCTGGTATCCCCATATTCCTGGCAGTTTGAGCATTGGACTGGACCATTCCGTTTGTGTGGTTCCTGAACAGTGATCCGGCGATGCAGCAGGAGCTGTAGTTTGTAGATCGGGTGCATTTCATTTTTCTTTGGTATTACAACCTACAATATACTGTAATACTTCGCACCATGGCGTATTTCAGGAAATTAGGTAGGATATCGGACTAAAATTTTAAATATATATTTTTAACACTTTAAAGAAAATTTGAACTAAAAAAAAGTAGGCCATCTCTATGGCGTAACATGGAAAAATACCGTGGGTTGTGTTACTAAAAGTCAAAAATCTCCAATCGGGCACAAAATTAGCAATGGCTTTTTTTTAATCTCTTCTTGAATATTCACAGAATCAAAAACAAAAGTCAAATTTGGTGGACTCGACTGGAACACAGGTTACTTTGCTCGCGTTGTCTATTGTATTACGCGAATATTGCGTGCTATTATTTATTTTAGAAGAGAAAAGAGATAGCGGACGGAAAAAAAGAAAAGAGATAGAAGTTTGTTTAAATCTGCAACGTGTTGCAGTCATTCGGAACACTGGTGACAATGTACCCCTCATGCTACTTTATGTCCCTTCTTAGCTGTGCAGGTGTTTGTGGCAACAGCTGCCCACCCAACCAATGATCACCTGTCGCCGCATAACCTATGAAGGCCGGTGATCCCTTCTAGGGACAAAAAGAATCCTGAAACGATGCATGGCTCCAACAATAAAAATCTTAAAAGTTCATTTCGTCATAAATATATTCTTAAAAATAATTCAATAAAATATATAAATGAGGGTAAAAATTATAATATAACATAATTAAGGCATATATAGAATTAAGAAAAGATATAAAATTTGTAATATTTTTGAAATCATTAACAAAATTAAAAATATTAATATTAATATGATTTGTGAAATTTTAAAAGGAATTGCGAAATTTCGTTCATTTTAATTGAACTCTGAAACAATTCAAACTTTAAGATATAAATCGAAAAAGATATCGCAATTCAAAGATTTGTGTTGTTTTGGCTGTGTGATTTTGTTTGCATTTAATGACAATTAATTCATTTCGTTTTGGTTGTGGAACGCAATAGAAGCTTAAACGAACGTCCGCAGCTGGGTGCAAACAGAGCCCAAAGAACCAAACCGTTCTCTTTTGCAGTCAGCGCAGCTGAGCGCGCTCTTAAAACGTTCGCGATCGCAAGCAAATAATGTATCTCTTATCTTTTCTCTCTCTTTAGTTACCGAATGTGGGTGTGGTATCTAAGGGCATATTTTTCTTTATCTCACTTACATGCATTCAGATCCAACGTTAAAGCGCTTCGACGGGACGATGGTAAACTGTAAGAGCACTACACTACAAAACACATAATGATTTTAGGGCAAAGAGAGAGAGAGATTTTAGGAGAAAGCTTGCATATTATGCACTCCATCTCAGCTTGGGATGCGCTTGAAGTCCAGAAACTTAACTGGAAACTAAATCAATTAACTTCCACTTTTTGTTTTTTTTATTTAAGGCAAAATTTTATTTTTTTTCTATTTCGGTTTTTACACTTTCAGTCGTACTTGAAAATAGACTTGCACCTTTGACTGCCAAAAATCGAAAGAACGCTTGAGAAGCTGGGTCGCTTGGCTAAAGTAGCTAACAGACCTAACTTCGAATGTCGTCATTTTTAGTATAATTTCTATCAGAGAATAAGGACTCTCTGCTTTCCAATGAAAGCTCTCCACGAAAGTTATTGCGTAAGCCACTCAAGTAGAAATACCGCTGCATACTTTTGCGCGACATTGATAATCACAGCAGACGGCAGTTCGCGCTAATGACGAAAGCATCACGAAGGGTGTGAAGGCGACTAGCAATATATACAGCTTATATGGAAAATTTGCTATGACTGTCCGACCGATCGAGTTATATACCGATCGAAAGGTTTAGTCCTAACTTACAAAATGGCATAAAACTTTTTCTAACCCACCTGGGTCATGAAATACGGGGGTGTAAGTGGGAGCGTCAAAATTTGCATGGTTGCAGCTAATGGAGCCGTTGGGCAAATTGTAGCAGACAGCTTTTGCGCGACAAAAATAGCCTGTGTTGCCAGAAAATTTTGTTTTGTGTTGCAGAAAAAGCCAGTGCTGGCAGATAGTTAAGTTTAGTTTCTTGACAATTCGGGCTTAGACTAGTTTAATTGACCTAAACTTGTTGTGTCTTTCTGCAACGCAAATGCAATTTATTTATTCCTTTTATACCCTGAGCCCATGAAAATGGGCAAAAAAGGATATAATGTGTTGAGCAGAATGTATGCAGCAGGCAGAAGGGGGCGTGGTAGAGCCCCCAAAGTATATATATTCTTGATCAGGATCAACAGGCGAGTCGATTGAGCCATGTCCGTCTGTCTGTCCGTCCGTCCGTCTGTTTGAACGCGTTGATTTCCGGGACCATGAGAGCTAGAGACTTCAAACTTGGTATGTAGGTTCCTGGATACCATAGGCAGATCAAGTTTTGCTTCTATTTTTGGATCGAACCACTATATCATATAGCTGCCATAGGAACAAAACATCGAAAATTAAATTTTAGTACATAAAATTTTTTTTTGGTTTGTTGAGATAGGAACCAAACTGATTGAATATGCATCTGGACTTGTGTTATACATCCTGACCAAATTTGGCTAAGATCGGTTTACTATATCATATAGCTGCAATAGAGACGCTCAATCGAAAATTAAGTCTTAGTATGAAAAAGTTTTTTGTTTTTTGATATATTTTAAACAAACTGAGAATATGCATTTAACTTGGCTTTGTCCATCCTGACCAAAGTTCGTTCAAATCGGTCGACTATATCATAGGACCGATCGGTCAAAAATAAACTTTTAGTATAAAAAAGTTTTTTTGTTTTTTGAGGTACTCTACCCAAACAGTTAGATTGTGCATTTAAGTTGGTTTCGTACAGTCTGCCAAAATTTGGTTTCATTCGGTTCCATATATCACATAACTGCCATTGGAACAATTGGTCGAAAATTAACCTTAGTACAGAGTACCTGTTATCTATGCACTATGGTCGGGATGAAGATTTTTAAGGAATAAATTAAAATCTCGAGAAAGAATAAAGTTTTTTGGTCTAGTTTTTTACATTGGGCCTATGATATAAATTCCATAAAAAAACTTCTACACGAGGTAAAAGTCTAGTGACGAAAGCAATTTCTAGCCCCAAAATTTCTGATATCCAATTTTGTGACGAACAAAATTCAGTTTAATCTAAAAATTTTAAATAAAAATATAAATAAATAAAAAAAAGCGAAAATCGGCATTGTGCACTGTGAGCAAAAAGGGTGAGCTTCTTTGTACATAAAAATTACTTTTTGCGCAGTGCCGAATGCCAATGAAAAAAAAAGTTTTTCATACTAAGTCTTGGATTTCGACCGATCGGTGCTATGACAGCTATATGATATAGTGGTTCGATTAAAACCAACTTTGGTCAGAATATATAAGTCTTATTTAAATGCATATTAGTTTGGTTACGATATCTCGTAAAACAAAAAAGTTTTTTATACTAAGACTTAATATTGGACCGATTGGCTATATGATATAGTGGTCCGATAAGAACTAACTTCGGTCAGGATTTTTAAAACTGACTTAAATGCATATGCTATCAATTTGGTTAAAATATCTCACTAAACAAACAAGTTTTTTACTAAAACCTAATTTTGACCCAATCGGTCCTATGACAGCTATATAATATAGTAGTCCGAATTGAACCAACTTTGGTCAGGATATTTAAAACCAAGTTCAGTTTGGTTGAGATATCATAAAGCCAAAAAGTTTTTCGTTCTATAAACATGATTTTCGACCGATAGAAAGGTGTATTTATTCACTTAACAGGTAATATCTTCCAAATCCCTCAACCAAAATTTTCATATACCAAAAAACGCGAAATTGTACGTTTTACAACATAATAAAATTTAACAGAAATCGTTCGAGCCGTTTTGTCAAAAATCGCCAAAATGTAAGCTTAAAAACATTATATCACCTGTAAAATGTTACCTGAATATTTTAGAAAAAAAGGTACGCATAAAAGCCCTCAAACACACCTTTCCAATGATATATAGAACATATCTGTAGCTTCTATGGTTTGGAAATTTTAGCGGGATTTAGCGGGATCATTAAGCTTTTTTAGCGCTATGATACAAACAGACAAACAAAGAAACTAACTTTTCATTTCATTTTGAAAAGTCCACTAAAAATATCTAATTTGAATTTGTTGAACCAGTTATCGGATTTGGGTCATCAAGTTATCAATCGACGCGTATTTTTGATAAGAATTTTTGAAAAATAAAAAAATTTCCAAAAAGCCCCAACGGCTCCACAAGTTGCGATCATACAAATTTTTCCCTCCCACTTATACCCCCGTATCTCATGACCCAGGTTGGTTGGAAAACGTTTTAGTATGCCATTTTGTAAGTTAGGACTAAACCTTTTGATCGGTCGATCTGATCGAACAGTCGTAGTAAATTTTCCAACTTAGCTGTATATATTGTTAGTCGCCTTTCGCACCCCTTGTGCTGCTTTCGTCACTAACGCGAGCTGCCGTCCGCAGTGATACGCAAATGGCCTACAAAAGTGGGCGTGGTGCCGCCTTTATTTTGGATTCTGCAAACTTTTTGTTTTTCAAGCTAACAGCACTAAATTTGCAGGATAAATTTGGTTAAATTTGATCCAAATCGGACAAATATATTATATAGAAACAATAACAATAACAATAACAATAACAATAACAATAACAATAACAATAACAATAACAATAACAATAACAATAACAATAACAATAACAATAACAATAACAATAACAATAACAATAACAATAACAATAACAATAACAATAACAATAACAATAACAATAACAATAACAATTAACAATATGAAATAACAATGTAATAACAATAACAATGTAACAATATAATGTAACAACAAAATAACAATAACAATAGGCAACAATAACAATAACAATAACAAATAACAGTAACAATAACAACAACAATGTAACAAAATGAAACAATAACAATAACAATAACAATAACAATAACAATAACAATAACAATAACATGCAACAATAACAATAACATAACAATAACAATAATAACAATAACAATAATAACAATAACAATAACAATAACAATAGCAATAACAATAACAATGATAATGATAATGAAACAGACAATGTGATAATGATAATAATGATAATGATAGCCAATGTAATAATGATAATAATGTGAAATAACAATAATGAAATAATAATGAAAATAATGATAATATAATGATAGCCAATGTGTGTAATGTAATAATGATGTGATAATCAATAATGATAATGATAACCAATGTGAAAATGTAATGTAATATAATGATAATGATAATGTGTGATAATAATGTGTCATAATGTAAAATGTAATGTAATAATGATAATGATAATGATAATGATAATAATGATGTGACAATGATAATGATAATGTAATGTGATAATGATAATGATAATGATATGTGTGATAATGCCGAAATGACAATGAAATAGCATAATGATAATAGTAATGATAATGATAATGATAATGACAATGATAATGATAATGATAATGATAATGACAATGATAAGCCAATAATGAAATAATAATAATGTAATGTAATAATAATAGCAATGTAATGATAATGTAATGAATAATGTAATGTAATGTAATGTAATGTAATAGCAATAATATGAAATGATAATGTAAAATAATGTGAAATAATAATGAAATAGCCAATGTAATGTAATATGACAATGTAATAATAATAATAATGTAAATAGCAATGTAATAATGTAATAATAATGATAATGTAATAGACAATGTAATAATAATAATAATGTAATGTAATGTATGTAATGTGAAATAATAATAATAATGTAATGTAATGTAATAATAATGATAATATGTAATAACAATGTAAATAATAATATGTAATGATAATGTAATGTAATGAAAATGATAATGATAATGAGCAATGATAATAATAATAATGTAATAATAGTAGCCAATAATGTAATAGCCAATGTAATGTAATGTAATGACAATGTAATGTAAATAATGATAATGAAATAATGATAGCAATAGCGATAATGATAATGATAATAATGTAATGTAAAATAAATAATGATAATGATAATGATAATGATAATGATAATGATAATGATAATGATAATGATAATGATAATGATAATGATAATGATAATGATAATGATAATGATAATAATAATAATAATAGCTTGAAAAGTCACTATTTGTACAAAATTCCGAAATATCTGACCAAACTGAACGTATATATACGAGGGCTGCTATATATATTTCTGGCCTAATAATGAAAATGCGAATATTTATCATCAAAAATTGTTTTATTGTTTTTCAAAGTATTCTCTAGCCTGATTTATACACTTTTGCATGCGCTCAAACCAATTGTCGAAGCACTTTTTCCACTCCAATTGAGACACCTCCAAAACATGGTTTTTGAACGCTTCAACAGCATCTTCTGGGCACGAAAATCGTTGACCACGCATTTTTTTCTTGATGTGCGGGAATAAAAAGAATTCATTGGGTGCCAAGTCAGGGCTGTACGGCGGATGACCCATCAATTCGACGTTTTGGCCGGTCAAAAAGGCGCTGGTTTGAGCCGATGTGTGAGAGCTCGCGTTGTCATGGTGAAGAATGATTCGTCTTCTCTTGTTTGTTTTTCGAATTTCTCCGAAGACTTCAGGCAAACAAATTGTGGTGTACCACTCAGAATTGACCGTCCTTCGTTGCTCAAGCGGAACAGTCGCCACATGACCAGTTTTGCCGAAGAAACAGGCGACCATTTGCTTCGAGTGCTTCTTCCACGAACAACTTTCGTTGATTTGGCTCGTCTTCGAAGACCCACACGGTCGATTGTTGTTTTTTTTTGGGCTCATACGCATAAATCAAGATTCGTCACCTGACGATCTTATGAACATCTTTTGAAGCACCGCGATCGTATTTTTTCAACATTTCTTTGCACCAATCGACACGAGCCTTTTTTTGAGCGATTGTCAAATTGTGCGGGATCCAACGACAACAAACCTTTTTTACGGTCAGGTGTTTATGTAATATCGAATGTATGCTGGTGGGAGAAATGCCCAAGGATGCCTCTATCTCCGGTATGTCACATGACGATCTTGCATTATTAGTTCACACATCAATGTTCTCTGGCACAACGGACGTTTTGGACGACCTTCACGGAATTCGTCGTTGAGCGAACTGCGACCACGATTAAATTCGTTATACCAGTTTTTCACGGTGCTATAGGATGGTGCTTGATCGCCATACAAAGACTTAAGTTCATCGATGCACTCTTGTCTGGATAATCCACGTCGAAAGTTGTGAAAAATGATCGCACGAAAATGCTCACGTGTCAATTCCATTTTTTTAACGGAATTGAATTGTTCAAAGCTCTGTAAGTTTAACAATTCACGATTAAATGACAACACGTTCTGAGTGATGTTATGCTAAAAAATGTCAACCTTTCCAATGGAAATATCAGATTGCACCTGGCAACACTTATTGTTGCCTAGGCCAGAAATATATATAGCAGCCTACGTATGAGATATTATGCTCCTCACATTCTGGCTATCAGATGTCAAGATCAGAATACTATACTTTTTAATGTCATAATGTTTACGTTATAAAAATCGGTCGTTAACTGACTTTTTGTATGAAACAGGAAACTTCTATTTTTTGTCGATTGTAAAAATTTAACATTTATTCAATTCGTAAACACAAGTTTTTGTAATTTTCGCCAATGCGCACAATAAAATAAGCCCAAAAATCCTAATTTTCGTCATTTTGTCTCATATGTTGTCGCCACACCTTAAACGGCTACGCATTTTTTAACGTAAGGTTAGCAATAAATTGCAATAAATTGAAAATTTTGAGAAATGCGCAAAAATGCGCAACTTGAGCTAAAGAGTACAATTTTAGAATTGATCAATCATCAAAATGCATAAAGTCACATTGCTGACAAGTGCTGACAAAATAATTTATCTCTTTTCAGAGATAAAATTTTATTGCACAATTTTTTTTTTTGAAGCAAGTTTTTCAATTACAAATAACAACATATAGCACGTTGATTTTAAGCAACGCAGTTATATAAACAGATAGTAAAAGCCACAGTAAATATAATTCATGATACATTTTTTTAAAAAGGCTTAAAAAAAGTCTTTATTGCAAAAGAATCGTCATCCGGACCATAGTGCTATGAGGCGTAGAAGTGTTGCATACTTTTAGCTGCTGATTTTTTTGCTTTTTAATGTGGCTCAAGCGCCACTATAAATTCCCTTCCACTAAAATCGAGCGTAAGGATACCCAGTGAGATTCCCGCTTGGAGCCAGGATTATCGTTTCATGTGCTTGGCATGATATTTGCCTATATAGCATCCCTGAAGGTCTTCCAATTCATGATAGCGACCTCCTACCTTTTTCCGAACTCTGGCTTTTAAATAGGCAGGTGCTAATTTTGCACTGTAACCCTTTGCAATATTGCTCTGTTGGAAATTCCTATGGTAAACTTCCTGACCAACATCAAACGACACCTCTCGACTACGCAAGTTGTAAGCTTTCTCATTCCGGGCACGTTGTACTTGCACTGTGTCCATCGCCTTGGTTTTCAAAATATCAAAGGAATCGTCTCGATTAAATTGAATCGTTCGATCTTCTAGCAAATTCAACTGTCGTAAAACCTTATGCGTTGACGCATCTGTGATCATATGTTGCCCAAAAGCATCGCGAAATGACAAGTATTTATAGCCGAGTAAATATTTCCTCTCAATGCACAACAAATACTGCTAAGATTTTCATCCCAATTGCTTTGGTCGGGTTTGATATGGGCTTTAATGGCAGCTATTACCTTTCTGAAGCATTGGCCTGTGGTGAATAAACTGTAGTATAAATATAGATTGTTGCATATTTTTCTAACAAAGTATTAAACATGTTGGATTTAAACTGAACTCCATTATCGGAAACTATTGCGTCCGGCACGCCAAATCAATGGAATATGCTATCTTCTAGGAATGATTGTGTCACCTCGGTTGAGCATTTTTTATACCGCTTTTAAGAACGGAAATTTAGATAAGTGATCGAACACCACAAAAATACCAATGTTGTCAGATCTACTACGTGGATATGGCCCCAGAAATCTATATAAAGCTTCTGAAAAACTCTGTCAGAATGCGCAACGATTCTCATTGGTGGCTTTTGAATCTGGTTGCTATGCTTAGTGCATTAACAAATTTCACAACTATTTTTAAAATTATTAACGTCCACAACTAGATTTTGCCAAAAGAAAAGACGTCTAACCTTCTCTATAGTTTTATTTATTCCATTGTGGGCCGATAACACTAGACATCAAATTTGAACTTTTTGGCTATTACAAGAACCAAACCCACTTTTTTATATAGATATGGGGCCCCAACCGACGAAAAACATTTTTTTTTATGGTGAGATTTTATTTTAGAATATTTTAATATTTGGCTTTTTTTTTTAATACTTTTTTTCAGAGGTGCACCCACATTTGTTATCATTACTCAAATATACCAAAAGCGATTTTTCAAAGCTTTAATTTTTCTGAAAGCTAATGGATATATCTATAATTCATTAATACAAAGTTTAAGACTTAAACCAGTAGTTTAAGAGATATAAATTCTTGAATTAAGAAAATCATGATATTTTTTATAGCTTTTTTCTTAGTTTTTTTGTGATTTAAAATTCGAGAAAATTTGAAAATAAATTTATTAAATTTTATTCTTTATTTTATTTGCATAGCTGCATTAATAACGCGTCGTTAAAGCTATGATTCATTAAAACTTATGGAGAGACGGCGATATAATGATATTTTGACCTTTAGTAAGAAAATTTGTTGTGATTTTTTAAATATCTTAACCAATCTCACACAATATCAATTTGTTGTTATTTTACACATTTTGACCATATTTGGTTCAAATCGGTCTACTATATCATATAGCCGCCATAGGAACGATCGGTCGAAAATCTATCTATTATATGAAAAGTTGTGTTATTTTTTGAGATATATCAATTAATCGCACAGGATGTATATCTGGTAATGTGTTATATATCCTTACTAAATTTGGTTCAAATCGGATCACTATTCAATATAGCTGTTATAGGAATAAAGTCACAAATTGTGTATTCTATGTTGTCCTTGACATCTTCACTAATTTTGGTTCGAGTCTGTTCACTGTATCATATAGCTCAATAGGACCGATCGGTCCAAAATCAAGTTTTAGCATGAAAAACTTTTTTGTTTTTAAGATATTTTAATCATTGCAGTTGGTCTTATGCGTCCTTACCAAAGTTGGCTCAAATCAGTCAACTATAACATATAGCTGCCATAGGAACGATCGATACGAACGGTCGATAAGCAACCTTTAACACGAAAAACTTTTTGATTTGTTAAGTTATCTGTACCTAACTTACAAATTAAGAATCTCGTATCGTATCTTATACAACCTGTCCAAATTTTGTTGGAATCGGACCAGTGTTACATATAGCTGCCATGGGACCGATCAGTCGAAAATCAACTTTTGCAAAAAACTTGTTTTATTGTTTATATACTAAGACGGCTAGTCTTTCCATAGATTTTATCGGAAAACATACTTAACAATGGGTAATTAATAAAGCTACATATATAGAAACAAATTTAATAGTTCAAATGACCATCTTAAATGTATATTCTGTCAGTTTAGTTAAAATATCTCAAAAACAAAAAAGTTTTTCATACTAAAACTTGATTTCGGACCGATCGATCCTAAGGCAACTATATGATATAGTTAACCATTTGAACCAACTTTTTTCATAATGTGCAAGACAATAAAAAATTCTAATTCTGTGAGTTTGGTTAGAATATCTCAAAAAACACAAAAAATATTAATACTAAAAGTCATGACGCTCCACAAGGAAGTCATCAAAGTCGACAAAAACATGCCTGGGCACAAAATAATATTATATTGCCGTCTCTCCATAGATTTTATTGAATCATATCTTAAACGTCGCGTAATTAATGCAACTATGCAAATAAAATAGAAAATTATATGAAATAAATTTTTTTGGACTTTTAAAGTAAAAAAATCTAAGAAAAAAGATTTAAAAAAATATCATAATTTTCTTAATTTATATCTTAATTGATATCTTTTAAACTACTGGCTTAAATCTTAAACTTTGTATTAAAGAATTATAGATATACTCATTAGCTTTCAGAAAAAGTAAAGTTTTGGAAAATCGGTGTCGGCATTCTCGAGTAATGATGACAAATGTGGCGCAATTCTGAAAAAAAGGAATAAAAAAAGCTAGATTTTTAATAAATTCTAAAAAAAAATCGCACCATCTCACTCATCTATGATGCTCAAAAAAAAAAAAAATGTTTTACGTCGCTTGGGGCTCCAAATCTATAAAAAAAAAAAAGTAGGTTTGGTTCTTGTAATTTTTGCTGTTGCCTAGTGTAATGGGTCTTCGTGTGCTTCCTTCAGGACTATCGGAATTAACTTTTTGGAAACCCATAACTTCCACAACTGCTCTTCTATATATAATATTATTGAGAACTTTAATATCGGCCAATTGCCTGGAGTTCAAAACTTGATTTCTTATTGCCTTATTGTCACTGCTATCAAATTCAGGCGACTGTATGTCATTAATGCTATCAACATTTAAAGTTGACAAATCACTAGAAAATACGCGAGACAAAGCATCTGGAACTATGTTCTGGCTACCCTTTCTATGTACGATCTTAAAGTCAAAACCCTGCAACTTTAGCGCCCATCGAGAAAATCTCGAGCTCAAAACTGACTGAGACATAAGCCACTTTAATGACGCATGATCAGTCGCGATTGAAAATTTTTGACCTTCAATGTATGCCCTGAACTTCTTGACTGCCAGCACTGCCGCAAGACAGTCTTTTTCAGTCACTGTATAATTTTGCTGACATTTGTTTGATTTTCGTGACATGAAGGCAATTGGCGTTTCATCTCCTGACTCATTTAACTGAACTAACACTTCTCCAACACCAGTATTGCTTGCATCACAGTGTAGTTCAAATGGCTTATCATATCTAGGACTATGAAGTACTGGAGCTGTGCATAATTTTTCCATGAGCTCCTCAGAAGTTTTTTGTCCTTTTACTTTAGAGTGTCAGCTATTGATGACTCTAATTGTTTAATATTTAATAAGTTTATGGTACCAGCCTGTTAGTCCTAAAAAACGTCGCACTTGTTTAGTTGACTGAGGAGTTGGAAAGGATGAAATGGCTAAAATTTTTTCAGGATCTACACTGATAATACCATTACCAATAATGTGTTCAAGATACTTTACTTCCATTACACAAAAGTTACTTTATCCCACATTAATGGTTAAATTTGACTTTTCCAATTCCTTGTCTACTATCTTCAGCACCTCTATATGCCGATCAAAAGTATCTGAAACAATTTAAAAATCATCCAGATATATAAAGACTTCATTTCTGAGCTGTGGTGGAATTATTTTGTCCATTAGCCTATACATAGTGTGTGGAGAGTTTGTGAGACCAAATGGCATTACTTTAAATTGGTATAGGGGTCTGCCCGAAACACAAAACGCTGTTTTATTGCGAGAGTTTTTATCCAGAGGTATCTGCCAAAAAGCTTCCTTCAAATCTAAACTATATATATATAATCTCAGCTTTTGTTAATCGACTTAGAATACGCATCTTTGACTGTGACCTAACCCTTATTGTCTCGATACATAGCCTCACTTTTCCAGGTTTTTTCACCAACACAATTGGCAATGACCATGCACTACTTACTCCTCTTTTGCTCCCAGCTTTAGCATTCTATCCAGTTCTTCATAAATCAATTTCTCCGTAGCTGGTGAGACCGGATAATGCCGCTGTTTTATCGGCTTGACGCCCCCCACATCTATCTTGTGTGATAGGTAGTTCGCATTAATCCCTTATTACAACACGGAGATAGCATCGTGCAATAAAAGTTGCTGATCAGGTGTTAGAGTCCTTTGAGTACTTTCTATTGCAGCAATCTCTGATAACTGGGAAGTTAGGATAGCGGGTAATAGCTGATATGCATTCCAAACATCGATTCCTAAATAAACATCATGTGCTTAGGAAGGGACTATGTAACAAGTTAAAAGTTTGCTTTCTTCTTTATATATCCAAAAGATACACGCGGGCGTATGGTCGATTATCGTAAAAATTTCCCACCACTGCTGCTAACAGCAATTTGAGCTCTGCTTTGCGACGTTCATTTAATGCTAGGCGGCGTACCCGAGATCGGGAAATAGGTATGTCTGATGATAATATTGGGTCACAATTGGGCGTGTCTGTGTAAGACTGGTATTGTTTTGTATCTTGAAGATACAATGGCTGGAATGGATATTCTACTCCGTGTTCGTGTCGTTGTCTATCAACAGTGTGCGTGCACTTTCAGAGGTGCACGCTGTTTTGCTTTTTTTGAAGAACAGTTCTTGCAACTGGGTCTATATGTATCTGCTTGGCCGCAACCATAGCAAAATACCCAACGTTCAGTTATACAATCTTGGTAGCAATGACCAGTAACTCTATAATTCCAGCTGACTAAATTAATTGCAGCTAATTCCAAATCGTTTGTCCACAACTTTCAACATCAGTTTCCTCAGGTTGCACATCAACTGCATGCAACGCTTACGTACAAGCTGGCGTAATTGAGCTACATCGTTCGCTTGCTCATAATGTATATCTAGCTGTGTGTCTGGTAAAAGATTGGCTCTGAGAGTTTCCACAAGAGTTGCTTCTGGCAATGGTAGCTGATAGCTGATCAGCTAATGCCGCAATCACCCCATAAAAGTCGTCAAAAGTTTCATTGGCTTTCTGCTTGCGGAGTTCGATTTCCGATTTCTTATGTCCCTATCTGTTCAAGCATCTTTAAATTGGCTTCTTAAAGCAATACATAAAGAAGGCCAAGAAACTTCAGGCACACTTTCATAAAAGCGCCAATACTATTCACTGGCCATGTCCTCGAATAAATGACTGGCATATCGGGCAGTGAGTAAAAAATTTCATTCTAAAGATTGTCTAGTCAAAGCTTTTATTCTATAAATAAAGTCGTTAACCGAAAATTGACCCTTACCTGAAAAACGAATTTTCCAATTGATGATTGTTTGGATTATTCGAACAGTACGATTATTGACAGTCGTAGATGTTGCACTATTTGGTCTCTTAGACTGTGTATACTGTGCTGATTGCCGTTCCGAAGAATCGCCTGAGCCCACGAATTGTTGCAGCATTAGCTGATCTACATCTAGCAACGGAGTAGTCGCAGTCTGTTGTGAAAGTGGGGAAAGGGCTCGAAATCCCGAAGAAATGGCCTGAGTTAGCGCTTCTGTTTGCTGACTCGGCTGCCATAGCCTACGCTATAACTCTCTGAAAACTATCCAAATTAGGATGTTCTTGTTCCTTTCTTTGCTGAGCATCTTCTGACAAGGATTGCTGCGAGCTAGCTTTGTTTGGGTTGGCCATTGTTGCGAATTATGAAGTTATTGCGCTAAGATGCTGATTACAAACTGGGCAAGTCTTACAATATTTTAGCCTGGCTTGAAAGCAAACAACGTGAAAAGTATGACTACAATCAAAAGTTGTTGTTGTTGTTAGTTAAGTTGTTGTTAAAAGTTAAGTTTGTTTAATGACTTTAGCGCAATTTACACAAAATTTTTCAGACGTTTTCCCGCTAATTGATTTTTCAAGTCTCCGATGAACAAACATTTCCCAAAATCAAATACGAATCAATAATTAGCAATTCAAATAAAAAAAAAGTTTATGATAATATTCAAAAATAAGACGAAATTCATAAAAATATGTTGGAGGCCATGCAATCGTTCAAGAGTCTAGAAATTTAGCATCCAGCTTATAATTTACCAAACCGTAAAAAAGTTTATTGTTGGTAAAAAATTTATCGGGTCGATTGCGCGGCAGATCGGGGTACTAACACATAACTGATCTAGCAAGAATCAGAACCAAACAGTATACTTAGACCCCGAACTTAAAAAAAGTACAGAGGTCTATTGGGTTTGCTTTAACGAATATGTGCGTAACAGGCAGTAGGAGGCGTGACAGACCCTATAAAGTATATATATTCTTGATCAGCATCAATAACCAAGTCGATATAGCAATGTCCGTCTGTCTGTCTGTCTGTCCGTCTGAATGAGCGCCTAGATCTCAGAGACTATAAGAGATAGAGACACCAAACTTGGTATGTAGGTTCCTCTATATTGCAAGCAGATCAAGTTTGTTTCAAAATTCGGCCACGCCCCCTTTATCGCCCACAAATTGAAAAAAAATTTCATATCCAAATTATAAGAGCAATTTAAAAGCTAGTGACACCAAATTTGGTATGTAGATTCCTCAATATTGCAGGCAGGTCAAGTTTAATTCTTTTTTGAATCGGACCACTATACCATATAGCGCCCATAGGAACAATCGGTCGAAAATCAAGTTTTAGTATGAAAAACTTTTTTGTTTTATGAGATATTTAAAGCAAACTGATGCAATAAGCATATGACTTGGATTTATATATCCTGTTCAAAGTTGGTTTAAATCGGACCACTATATCATATAGCTGTCATAAGACAGATCGGGAGAACATCAAGTCTTAGAATAAATAACTTTTATTGTTTTTTGAGGTATCATAACCAAACTGATAAAATATACATTAAACTTGGTTTTATATATCCTGTCAAAAGTTGGTTCAAATCGGACCACTATATCATATAGCTGTCATAGGACCAATCGGTCCAATAGAAAGTCTTAGTACGAAAAACTTTTTTGTTCTACGTGTTATCGTAACCAAACTAATAGAATATGCATTTAAGTTAGACTTATATATCCTGACCAAATTTGGTTCTAAGCGAACCACTTTATCATTTAACTGTCATAGGACCGATCGGGCGAAATCAAAGTCTTAGTTTGAAAAACTTGTTTTTTCATAGTAAGTACGGGGTCTCCGACAGTAGAGTATGCTCGGCTGTAGCAACGCGAGCAAAGCGAGCAGGGGGCGAAGCCCCCTAATTTTCTTTGTAATTAAAGAAAAAAATTTTTTTAAATATGAAATACGTTCAACAACTAAATTTATATATTTTACTATCAGCCTGCATTAATGATAAAGTTACAATGTCAAAAGCAAAAGCAATTGCAAAAATTTCTGATATCCCACAAAAAAAACCTCTACACGAGGTAAAAATCTAGTGACGAAAGCAATTTCTAGCCCCAAAATTTCTGATATCCAATATTGTGACGAACAAAATTCAGTTTAATCTACAAATTTTAAATAAAAATATAAATTAATAAAAAAGAAAGCGAAAATTGGCAAAGCAATGCTTTCAAATAACAAAAATATTTTGGAGAGGATAAGGTATTAAGGTATTTTTTAAAATTGAATGAAATGTATTTTGAATTAATTTATTAATTATATAAAACATACCTAATATAACACATATAACTTGCAAATTTTTAAACAGTTTGCTTAAAAATATCTAGAGGTTTTTGTGCCCACCGCTGGTTTATAGATACTGCCCTTTTGAATTCGTCTTCGGCAAGCCACCAAGTAAATTACCAATTCAACCAATAGCAGTTGATTCAATCTATAACTTAGACGATAATAACAAGGAAATTAAATATAAGTTATAAAAATTAATATGTATATTATACATTTTTCTAAAATTACGTTTTAGTACGAAATACTTTTTGGTTTTATGAGATATTTCAACCAAACTGATACAATATGCATTTAACTTTGTTTTATGTATCCTGACCAAAGTTGGTTCAAATCGGACCACTATATCATATAGCTGCTATAGGACCGATCGGGTGAAAATTGGGCTTTAGCATGAAAAACTTGTTTGTTTAATGAAATATTTTATCCAAATTGATAGCATATGCATTTTAATCAGTTTTAAAAGTCCTGCCTGAAGTTGGTTCTTATCGGACCACTATATCATATAGCTGTCATGGGACCAATCGGGCGAAAATCAAGTTCTACTGTGAAAACTTTATTGTTTTATGAGAAATCTTAACCAAACTAATACAATATGCATTTAACTTGTTTTTATATATCCTGACCAAAGTTGGTTCAAATCGGACCACTATATCATATAGCTGTCATAGGACCCATCGGTCCAATATTAAGTCTTAGTATGAAAAACTTTTTTGTTTTACGAGATATCGCAACCAAACTAATAGAATATGCATTTAAGTTAGACTTATAGATTCTGACCAAAGTTTGTTCTAACGAATATGTGCGTTAAGGCAGAAGGAGGCGTGGCAGACCCTATAAAGTATATATGTTCTTGATCAGCATCAATAGCCAAGTCGATATAGCAATGTCCGTCTGTCTGTCTGTCTGTCCGTCCGTCTGTATGAACACCTAGATCTCGGAGACTATAAGAGCTAGAGACACCAAACTTGGTAAATAGGCTCCTCTATATTGCAAGAAGATCACAAATCGAAAAAAAAATTCATATACAAATTATAAGAACAATTTAAAAGCTAGTGACACCAAATTTCGTATGTAGATTCCTTAATATTGCAGGCAGATCAAGTTTGTTTCTTTTTTAAATCGGACCACTATATCGCATAGCGCCCATAGGAACAATCGGTCGAAAATCAAGTTTTAGTATGAAAAACTTTTTTGTTTTATGAGACCTAGCAACCAAACTGATGCAATAAGCATATAACTTGGTTTTATATATCCTGTCCAAAGTTGGTTTTAATCAGACCACTATATCATATAGCTGTCATAGGACCGATCGGGTGAAAATCAAGTCATAGTATGAAAAACTTTTTTGTTTTATGAGACCTAGTAACCAAACTAATAGAATATGCATTAAACTTGGTTTTATATATCCTGTCCAAAGTTGGTTTAAATCGGACCACTATATCATATAGCGCCCAAAGGAACAATCGGTCGAAAATAAAGTCTTAGTATGAAAATCTTTTATGTTTTATGAGACATCGTAACCAATCTGATAGAATATACATTTAAGTTAACTAAATATTTTTTAATCTTTTCCATTATTAGTTTTTGTCATAATAAGTACGGGGTCTCCGACAGTCGAGTATGCTCGACTGTAGCACCGGTCCACTAAATTTTCTTTAAAATGCAAGGAAACTCGTAAAAAAGGAATTAAATTTCAGTTTTTATTTTATTTACATATGAGCATCAATTACATTAAGATATGATTCATAAAAATCTATGGCGAAACGACGATATAAATTTTGTTTATCTGTATCGATGTTTTCTTTCGATTTTTATGACTTCCTTGTGAAGCAGCATGGCCATTAGTATACAATTTTTTTGTATTTTTTGAGATACCTTAACCAAACTCACAAAATATTCATTTAAGTTGGTTTAATACATCCTGACCAAAATTTGGGTCAAATCGGCTTACTATATCATATAGCTGTCTTAGGAACAATCATATTTTATGAACAAAACAGTACCGAAACGCAAGTATAGAAAAACCTGTACCCTGTACTTCCAGCGATACCATATGGTAACACGAAAATAAAAAGCGTTTTACCGAAAAAAAAATGTTATTTTTTGTAATTTATAATTTTTAATTATGTGTGCATTGCATATAGTACAGTAGTAAAATTAGTTAAACGATTTAAATTTACTTGCGAGGAATTGCCAAATGCCGTGTTTTTGCACTTTAGAATATAGTGAGCAACTTAAAGCGCATTTTTCGATCAGCTAACTTCGAGAGATTGTTTCAATCAACTTTTGATCGGTTAGAGACAACAAATTACTCTTAGAATATCATATTTAAGTTAATTCAATGTTAGTATGTTGTCTCAATAATTAAGTTTTAGTAAATGCCTATTGCTAATTACCATATGGTAACTTGTTTTTTTGTTAATATGCTAATAACTTAGACATCTCTCCATAGATTTTAATGAATCACATATCAAACGACGCGTAATTAATGCACCTATGTAAATAAAATATGGCAGCTATATAATAAAGTGGTCCAATTTCTACCAAATTTATCCAAAAACAAAAAAGTTTATCATAATAAAATTTGGTCCTATGGTAGCTATATGATAAAGTTATAATGGTGGATAAGGCAATATAAAATACACAATTTGTGAGTTTGGTTGAAATATCTTAGAAAAAAAAAAGTTTTTCATACTGAAGATAGATTTTCGATCGATCGCTGCTAAGGCAGCTTAATGATATAGTGGACCGATTTGAACCAAATTTGGTATGGATATAAAACACATTACCAAATACACAACCTGCGAGATTGGATGATATATCTTAAAATACAGTAGAAGTTTTCATACTAAAGGCTGATACTGAACCGATCCCTCCTATGGCAGCTATATGATATAGTAATCCGATTTAAACCAAATATGGTCAAAAGTGTAAGACAACAACAAATTGATATTCTGTAAGATTGGTTAAGGTATCTCAAAAAACAAAAAAAATTTTTATACTAATGGTCATGCTGCTCCAAAAGGAAGTCATAAAAATCGAAAGGATATCAATACAGTCAAAGTGGTACTATATCGCCGTTTCGCCATAGATTTTTTTCGAATCATATTTTAAGCGACGCTTAATTAATAAAATAGAATTAAATAAAATAGAAACAAAAATTTAATTTGTTTTTTTCGAGTTTTCGTTGAATTTTAAAATAAAACAAGGGGACTCCGCCCCCTGCTCGCTATGCTCACCTAACCCCGGCTAGCTTTGATCGAGGTGGTGAATGAAAGGACTACAGTGGAGCCCACTCGACAGTTATATGCTCGCTAACCACATCTTCGCGGCAGTTAGATTTAATGACCATTAATTAAATAAATGAATACTTAAAAAACTTAAATTCGTACAAAGGCTTAATTTAAATGACACTTTTAACTTTAAAAATGTTAAAATTAAAGAAAATTTCATATACTTACCATCAATCCTACATAAATATATGCAAATTTAACATTTATAGATTTACATAAGTTGATGAACAATTGAATTAACAGAAGAAATGTATATTTACATAAACTTAATTAACTTAATATTCATATAACGTGGGCGTGGCCAAATTTTAAAATTAACTTGATATAGGTCAACATCCTCGCAGTATTGTCACCAAATTTAATTGCTCTAACTTTTACAGTCTCGAAGATAAAGGTGTTCAAAGATGTGCACTGTAATTGTCACGAATCTAATAGGCTCTAGTACCCATTTTTTTTGGGGTACTGAGCTAAAAAGCTAAAAAAAAAACTTAGCAACAAAAATTTTCTTAATTCAAAAATTGATTGCGCTAAAACTGGGGTACTGAGCTAAAAAGCTAAAAAAAAAAAGCTCAGCAAAAAATTTTCTTAATTAAAAAATTGATTGCGCTAAAACTACTAGTTTAAATGTAAGACTTTGTATGAATGAAATATAAATATATTCATCAGCTTTTAGGAAAAAGCTTTTGAAAATCGGTTTTGGCGTTCACAAGTAATGATGACAAAAGTGAGTCACCTAAAAGAGGTAAGAAAGAAAAGCCAGATTAAAAAAAAATCTTACGGAAAAAAATCAGCCCTAGAAAGTAATAAAATGGTTTTCGTGCGCACGCGGGCTGGAAAGTCTCAACAACAACAACAACGACAAAAAGCAAACAATAATCGGCTAGCGCGATATTGACTCGCGAAGATGCCGGAGTCTCCGTACACTCGGATCTTGACAGCGTGATGTCAATAGGCAAGACGAAAGAGGACAGCCTTCTGCGCTCACCTGGGCAAGGTATAAGCTCCCCTCGTAGGGAGAAGCCTAAACGCTCGAGTGAGGGTGGGAAGGTTAAAGCCAAATACAAGGCGGCGCTCCGTATCCAGAGCAAGCTTCTTGGTAAGGTGGATCTCTCCCAAGAAGAGAAGACGGAATTGGCCTGGGCTGAGGAAAGGATCGAAGAGGGCCGCCAGCACTTTGCCAAGATGCCGTAAATGCAGGCATCAACAAGTGCCTACGCCAACAAAGTCGAGGAGCTGCTGGCAACCAAAGGTAGCGCTCGACGGAGAGCAACGAGAGCCCTGCGAGCAAACAGGCTCCAGAAAACAATCGTGAGCGTGGTACCAATGGCGCCTCCCAAGAAAGTCGCGATGAGTGAAGTGTCCAAAAGACACCTCATCGTGGCCGTAATTGACTGTAGCGACGACAACGGCCGGATACCAGTAGAGCGGTAGACCTTGGCTCACACAAAGCTGGTGGAGTTGTTGTTCGCAAAGATAACAGAAGAGCCCGGTACCCCCATGCCCACCTTTGATAGTGCTGTGTGGCTAAACGGGGTTAAACTTCTGAAATGCGCCGACGACCATCCGCTCAGGTGGCTGACGCAGAAGGTCTCACAGCTGGGTGAGATGTGGGAGGGAGCCAAGCTAAAGGTGGAAGATAGGGAGCTAATTCCGTCAAAGCCAAAGGCGAAGGTACTCTTCCACGGATGGGGACCAGTCGCTGACGCTCCTGAAAACACAAAATCCTGACGTACCAACGGCTGACTGGAAGGTGCTGCATACTTGAACTCCCTCACCCAAGGAGGGAGGCCAAAATGTTATCCTCTAATTCAACAAGGAGGCAGTGGAAATTTTATTTCCAAGACTCGGGTAGATGGCGTGAGGCATTGGTAATGTCTTTCTTCGCCTTAAAAAAGGCCATCCGGAGTACAAAACGCGCACACCCTTAAAGCTGGAGAGGAGGAGAAAGGACTAGGTCGGGTTGTAGCAGCCGAAGGTCTGGCGATAGACGATGACACTGACGAAACAGAGGACGGTGACCTGACGATTGTAGTCAACCCGGTAGGTGAAGCAGCCACCCAAAATGTTGAGTGTGCTGCAGATCAAAAGAGCAAAACGGCATCGACGGAGCTCCTTATAGTCTTGGAGCAAGGGCCCGCCGATGTTGCACTAGTTCAGGAGCCATGGATTCCAGCCGGCAACATGGTGGCTGGATTTAATCAAATACACACAACGTTTTCTTTTTGCACCTACGATAAGCAGAACTAGAGCCGTAGTACTTGTACGAAACGGGACTCAAGCCTATCTTATGTTACATTACAGCACTGTCGACCTGGCTGTAGGGTTGCTGGAGAACGAAAGAAAGCGCCTAGTGGTAGCATCTTGCTACATGGCACACGACAGACCGACACCACCTGATGAGCTTAGGAAACTCGTATGCGATCGGCCTCCAAGGACCAACATCTCGTCATTGGTACAGATGCCAATTCCCACCATCTAGTGTGGGGGAGTCCAGATACTAACGACTGAGGTGAGTCACTCCTTGACTTCATACTATCAACTAACCTAAGCATAGCAAACGTAGGCGAGGTACATACGTACGTATTGCCCACCTCGTCTAACTTGCTTCACCTAACACCAACAACGGGCAATAGCAACCTGATATCGGGGTGGAAGGTTCTCGAGTTCGAGTGCACCTTTAACCTTCTACAGGAGGCATCAGCCAACAAAAACCCCCGGAACACAAACTGGGCACAATCTGGGCAAACACAAACTGAACAATTGCCAATGGGAAAATCGCAGCACCGGGCATCATAGAAACCACTACAGACATTAAGGAGTCCCTAAAAACCCAGTCCAAGGATCTCACGGATTTGCTTTACGCATTGTGCCCGCTTAGGAGAAAAATGGGGAAAACCAGGTTACGCTGGTGGAACCAGGACCTCACGATTCAAATGAAAAACCTTAGAGAATTCTTCAAGATCGGCAAACAAGCGGACGAAGGAATTGTATATGAGGAATACAGAATCATGCTCAGAAGATACAAGACAGACATGCGTAAAGCACAGATAAACTCGTGGAGAAACTTTTGCTCCGGTATCGAGAAAGTGACTGAAACGTCCGGACTAAGGAAGCTGCTCTCAAAGCAGCCTACTATACAAAGTGAACTTTAACTTAAAGTAAATGGGCGGAAGGCAGTGAGGAGACCCTGGAAGCTCTCATGTCAGCCCGGGATGCACTAAGGTACCCGATGCCACAGGGCACGAAGACCTGGAAACTAAGAAACAGGAACCACCAACAGGACTAATAACCTTCAAGAAAATTCAGTGGGTCATTGACTCCTTAAATGGAATAAAAGCCCATAGTTTTGATGGAATAGTTCCAGCCATGCTACAGGTGACGAAAGACGTGATCACCCCATAGCTGATAAAGATTTGCAATGCATGCCTGAACAATGGCTGCGTTCCTATGCAATGGAGATCCTCTCGGATTGTATTCCTGCCCAAAGCAGGAAAGTGCAGCCATGAGCCCCAAGGATTACAGGCCAATAAGCCTAATTTCATTTCTATTGAAGACTCTTGAAAAACAGTTGGATCTTCAAATCAAGAACGATGTGGGACGACTCATGTCTGAAAAACAGCACGCCCACAACAAAGGAAAGTCAGTAGAAACTGCGCTACACTCCCTAGTAGCGTCTATTGGAAAAGCCCTTTATAATAAACAACATGCATTAGGAATATTTGTGGACAACTCTGTAGCACTCCCCAATGTATCCACTATAGCAATAACAGATCGCCTTAAAGCGAACCTAAGCTTCATTATGGAATACACTCTCAGTGGAGCGGAAGGAGTCGGACTCGATATCAATGCAGATAAGACGGACCTAATTCTCTTCACAAAGAGATACAAGGTTCCGCAATGGTTCCTCCTGAAAATCAACGAGGTTTGGCTAACACCAAACACACAGGTCAAATACGTAGGCACGGTACTAGACAGCAAGCTGGTATGGAGAGCTAATGTTGAGGAAAGGGTGAAGAAGGAAACAATGCGCTATACGCATCCAAGAAGATGCTAAGCTAAACGTGGGGTCTCTCACCTACTCTAATGCTTTGGATCTACATCTCAGTTGTGCGACCAACCCTGATGTATGGAGTCTTAGAGTGGTGGCAGCGGCAGGCTACGCTCTGCATCACAGGAGCGCTAAAATCCACCCCTACCAAAGCACTCGAAACCATACTCGGAATCGAACCCCTCGAGATCTACGCACGATTAGGCAGCTCAACGAGTAATAGCGTCTGGCAAATTATCTTTCCAAGGCTACGGGCACAACTTTATTGGAAGGGATATGGTCAGATCATCTGACTATATGGCCCCCCGTACAAGCTTTGGCATCAAAACGATTGCCTTTATTTTTTTTTTTTTTTTTTTTTTTTATTACTTTGCCTTTATTTATTGAATCTTCTCCAAGGGAGACTTACTATAAGTTTATCAAATCTTATATTTAAAGCTTAACTAACAGTCATGTTGACTTAATATGATCTACGGTGCCCCAAGGGTTTATTGCTGGGCTGGAAGGTCGTTTCGTTTAAGGCGGGTTCGACTGCAAACCCGAGTTAACCGTTAAGCAAGAGGATTTGGGTGTGAGGATAGTTTAATGTTGTAGCTCGCCTTTTGTCTTGCTATCTCATCTTTGACGTATATAACGTTCAAATCTCTATGAATGTTCTCGTTTCGAACATACCATGGTGCCCCAGTGATAGTCCTCAGGATTTTGATTGTGCTCGTTGAATGACATCAATAGTGCTACTGCACGCGTTTCCCCAAAGCTGCGAGCCGTAGGTCCACACTGGTTTTATGGTGGAATTGTAGAGTAGAACCTTGTAGTCTAAGCTGAGAGGAGATCGGGGATTCAAAAGCCAATAGAGGTTGTTGGCTTTCAGTTTAATCTGCGTTTTTTTTGCTTCAAGGTGCCGACGCCAGGTGAGCCGCCTATCAAGATGAACGCCAAGGTACGTTACTTCTTTGGCTTGTGGGAGTTGTGTATTAGACAGTGCTAACGGAGGACATGTTTGCATGTTGAGAGTAAACGTGATATGCTTACACTTTTGTTCATTTATTTTAATACGCCAGTCGGCTAGCCATTTCTCTACTACCGCCAAATGTTCAGCTAGACGTGCTGATGCTTCAATGGGGCATCTGGAACGACTAAGAATTGCGGTGTCGTCGGCAAACGTAGATGTTGTTAGCCGCTCGTTTATGGGGATGTCCGCTGTGTAAATTACGTATAGTGTTGGTCCCAATACACTTCCCTGGGGAACTCCAGCTTCTATAATATGATC
This sequence comes from Drosophila innubila, assembly GCF_004354385.1. NCBI lineage: Eukaryota > Metazoa > Arthropoda > Insecta > Diptera > Drosophilidae > Drosophila > Drosophila innubila. The sequence goes on from NW_022995373.1 coordinate 3,769,183, forward strand.
ATCGGATGTAGTGGTGTTGCATCTCACTGCGAAGACTCTATTGTAGAGGTACGACTCGAGAAGCCTATGAGTGTACACTGGGAGCGTCGATTTGATTTTATGCATGAGACCTTCAAGCCACACTCGATCGAAGGCCTGGGAGACGTCGAGGAATATTGCGCTGCAGTATTCCCGATGTTCGTATGCTGTACGTATTTCTGATGTTATTCGGTTAACTTGCTCGATAGTTCCATGCTTTTCTCGGAAGCCAAATTGATGTGTTGGGATTGTGTTGTGTGTTCTGAGATGAGGAATTATGCGAGTCAAGAGGCATTTTTCAAAAAGCTTAGACAAGCACGGTAGTAGGCTAATTGGTCTGTACGATGATGGTATTGTATGGTCTTTTCCTGATTTGGGAATCATTATAATGACCGATTTCTTCCATTTTTTTGGGAAGTAGCCGATGGTTGTAATCGCGTTGAAAAGTTTACAGATGAGGGAAATAGCACAGTTTGGAAGTTCAATGATCATTTTTTGAGTTATTAGATCGCAGCCTGGAGCTTTCTTTGGTTTCATCTGTTCTTTTATGACTTTTACAATTTCATTTGGACGAAATTCAGGTGGTTCAGGTTCGCCAGGACTATCAGATACACAGGATGATAGTAAAAACGAATTTGTTGCGGGATTTGGTTGGAATACATGACGTAGGTGAGCAGCAAATGTGTTAGCTCTGTCTTTGTCGCTACGGGCCCAGCAGCCTGAGGAGTTTCTTATAGGCGTTACTGTTTCGATCGGCGCACTTAGCGTAGGGTGAGCCCTCCACAAAGGATGCTTGGTACTGGTTGGTGATAATTGCTCTATGTAGCGGCGTTGGGCATCTGCTTCTTCATGCTTAAGAGCTTTGCTGAGTCTGCGTGAAGCATCTTTAAAGCGTTGTTTTGTAGATGGCGACCGGTGAGACTGCCACTCACGTCGCAATCGTCGCTTTTCCAGAACAAGTTGTTCTATTTGAAGATTAGTTTTACGTTTATTCGTCTGCACATGCGCGCGTTGTGGAGTAGAGATCTTAGCTGCTGCAACAAGTACTGATTCTAATAAGTCCGCAGAGCAGTCGATGTCCGCTTCGATGTTGAACTGCGGAGCAAGATCGAGGTGAGAGCTAACGTATTTCTTGTACTTGAGCCAGTTGGTTCTGTGTGTTGTGAGTCTATTAGAATATTCCACATATTCCGGGGATTGGAGTAGATTTAATAACACGGGGGAGTGGTCGGATGAAAGATCCGAAAGTGCTACGGCGCTTATCAGATTGCGTGGGATGTTTTTTGTCACAGCAAAATCTATTAAGTCTGGTTGTTTGTTGGGGTCTGCTGGCCAGTATGTAGGACTACCCGGGGAAACATAGTTGAGTTTGTTGCTTGGCTTTATGATTGCGTTGTATAGCTGCCTTCCTTTTGCAGTCACAAGGCGAGAGCCCCAGTGCGGGTGTTTCGCATTGAAGTCTCCTGCTGCTATAAATCGCTGTCCCAGTGAATTGTAGAATTGCATGAATTGATCTTCAGAGATTGAAAAGCGGGGAGGACAATATACAGCGGCGATAGTAAGATTGCTGATGTCCGATTGTGGCTTGTAGATAGTTTGCCGCAAACCTTTTGTGGAATTCGTGTTTGATGCGGTTTCTTATTAGAATACCGGTTCCGCCGTGTGCTTTTCCATCCGGATGATCTGTGCCGTAGAATATGTATCCACGTATTTGAAAGTTATATTTGTTAGTAAGGTGCGTCTCAGACAGCAGCATTACATCAATGTGATTGTCGTATAGGAATTGGGTAAGTTCAAGTTTATGCCGTGAAACACCGTTGGCGTTCCACAGAGATATTCGTAGAGGCGCCATTGATTATTTGGATTGTTGAGATGCAAGCATCTGTATCAAGGTGTTTTGATTTTGCATAAGATTTTGCATAGTTGATCTCATAAACGACATGAACTCCATCATACTTTGTTGTAGGGTGAAAATCATCGTTTCAATAGGGCTTTGTGACTGCTGCATGGGCTGCTGCGCGTTATCCATACTCGAATCTTCTTGTATTACCCTTGGGGGCACTGCTGAGGAGCTGATTTTGAAGGCCAGATTTTAAAACATTGGCGAAAGATATGCCGTTGACAGTGTTTGTGGGACCAAATGAGGACCTGGCTGCTTTGGCGAAGAAGACGTCGGTGTAGTTTGGGAAGCTATAGTTGCACCTGGCAGGTGCGGATGGCGTGCTGTTGGTACACGTCGGATGCGGCTTTTTAGTTCCTTGTACACTGGACAGCCTCTGTAATTAGCTGTGTGATTTCCACCGCAGTTTCCGCACTTTTTGTACTAGGGTCATTCTTGTTGACTTGGCAGGAATCAGCCATGGGAGTCTCCACAAGCTACACATACCGAACGCAGCGTGCAGTACGTCCTGGTATGTCCATATTCCTGGCAGTTTGAGCATTGAACTGGACCATTCCGTTTGTGTGGTTCCTCAACAGTGATCCGGCGATGCAGCAGGAGCTGTAGTTTGTAGATCGGGTGCACTTCATTTTTCTTTAGAGCTTTACTATCTGGCTCCAGCTCAACTTTGAAGAGAGGTTGCGGTATTTTGCTTTTGTTTAAAATATTTGTAACTCTCTTAGCGAGAAAGCCCTTCTCTTTTAACGCACTTGCGACCTCGGAAGGGGTTACATCCGGTTCAATACCTTTAAGTACAACCTGCAGGCCCTTGCTGTTTTTTAGTTGATAAGTGTAGAAGTTTTTCTTAGCTTCATTTAGATACTTGGAGATTTTACGGAAATGCTCCTCGTCTTTTGATTGAAGCTTGATTTCGTGAATGTTCCCTTTAATTAAAGGAACGACATGAAAATTGTTGTTTCCAACTAGGTCAACGATCTTGTTCACCAATGCGTTGGATATCTTTTCTCGAATGAATATAGGTGGGGGCTTTAGTTTTTTTGGTCCATTTTCAGCTTCGGTAGGCTGGTCGTTGACAGTATCAGCCAGCGGTGCAAATCTATTGATGGTGTTTACTGGGTCCCCAGCAGTTTGGTTTGAGTTACCGCGGTTAATTTTTGATTTATTTTCCCGTGTTTTTTGTGGGCTAAGTTTTCGCTTTATTTGAGTGTAGCGATCCATTCCGGTCTGCCTAGCCGGACCCGTTGCTTTTGACGCTGCGCTTGCAATCGAAGCAGTAGTTGAAAGAGCTTGCGCTTGGTCAGCAAAAGATGGTACGACGACTGTTGACACAGTTAACGTTGTTGTTGCCGTAGCGTTAGCAGCAGCGACTTGTACGGGCAAGTTTGGTGGTGATAGTGGATTCCGCGGTGAGGGAGTCGGTAATGGAGAGGCACACTCTTCGCTCCAGGTTTTTGGAGTTGTAGTTGGTAAAATCGGAGAGCAAGAACGCGCTCTCACATCTTCTACGGCTAAGAGGTTCTGCTTTGATTTTTCGGCTGTTGTGTGTTGCGTTGGTGGTTTTGCTTCTGAGACAAAGCTAAAGTAAGCGTTATTTTTGGCCAAAGAGAGTCGCCGCTCGTCTTGCTCGCGCTGACGTTGGGCACGGGTATCGTAGTGACTCATTGAAGTTAACACTTGCTCAATTCAAATTCTATTTGATTTGCTTAAAGTTTATATATTTGTTTAATTACACTTTCAAAACTAAATGGATGATCGTGCGCATCGCACTATGGGGCTCTTGGCCTAATTTTAAATTTTTACTGCACTTGAGTACTATTTAATTTTGATTAATTCGGAGCGCTTTAAAGAAACACGTCTGCACGGTCCGAAGGTATTTTTGTATTGATTGCCTTTATGGGACCAGAGAATTGGGAAACGGCCCTGAGTCACACTCAACATCTTCATATATACACAGATGGCTCCAAGATGGAAGGAGGAGTAGAAGCAGCTATATATTGTGTGGATCCTGAAATAAGACTGCAGAATATTCCAGACGGAATTCTTCGCGATCACGAAAGCAGCAGAGGTTGCTCAGCGCATCAACCCAGAGCAACATGAAATTGACTTATTTGTCGACAGCCAGGCGGCAATAAGATCCATGCACTCATCAGGCGTAAGCTCCAAAAATGTTCTGTCAAGCAGGGAAGCACTAGATTCACTAAGCATGACCAAGTCAGTACGAATCTTCTGGATTCCCAGCTACCAGGGCATTGATGGAAATGCGATGGCGGATGCTCTTGCTAAGAAAGGCGTCAGGCTAGACAACACCAAAGTTACAGAGGACGTCCAGGGCTCAGTGAGAACGCTACATAGCGATCAGGAGAAATTGGCGTGGACTAAGATCAACAGCAGGTGGCACAACTACCTGCAAGATATCCAAAATGATGTGCAAGAAGCGCAATGCAAAACTTAGCCAAAACGTCAGCTGTAAAACGTACGGGAAGTGGAAACACCAGAGCATATGCTCTGTCACTGCACTCAGCAGAGGCAGACGTACGATGCTCGGGAAGTACACATTAGAATGTTGCCGCTAGAAGGGCCCATAATACACATATCCGGATTACTTAGGGCCTCATTGACCTATGACCTGGCCCCGCGAGGGCCGTCCGGCTTAACCTAAGCTAACCTAAATATAGAAATGTATATAAATACTTGACTACTAGATTTGTTCCTTTTGCATGTATACATAGTAGAGACCTTCATGAATATATTCATTTTTAAAACAATAGTAAGTACCAACTTACAGTACTTAAAATTTAGTGTATAGCATAATATGTACATTATTAAAGAGTGAATGTCTCATATGTAGTTAAAAAAAAAAAAAAAAAAACCTATAATCATATCTCTATTCTCATTCTCTAAGTAAACCGTATCGATTCATTTCAGATTTTTGATATTGTTTCGGTCAACTGGGGAGCTCTATTGGCCCTATTTCAAATGATTAATTCCGAAGACAGTGACTTCTACAATTGCATCTAAATAATTAGAAACTTATTCATTATTTTCTTTGCCCTTTTGCGCGGTGTGAGAGTAAATTTGTTTACCGGTTATTCGCGCAAGGTATTTGCTGTCGGCAGCTCGCCACTTCTCTTAAGCTGTCGCGAACATCCACACGCACCTACCGATGCATCGTTGCACTTGAGCATTGATCGTGTCTACGCTCTTCAACTGCGCTCAACGGTCATTCGGGTTCAGCGTTGTTGTTGGCCGTATTTTGTTTGCTTGCAATTGCTTTAACATTACCGCGAACATCCACACTCACATTTGCTCACTTCAATATATTCAACATCATTCACACATTTCACTAAGACTGTCTGTTTAGCTGCCAAGTTTGTCTTCAATCGCAAGATTAGTCTGCGGCAAGTTTATGTGTTCTGCTGGCTGTGTGACAACGTTGCATACACTGGATGCGCCAATTTTGGGCAGATAGGTGGCAGCGTCTATAACCTTCTAAAGGCGCGGAATGGACTAAACTAAACGTGCTGAGATTGTAGACATATCGAGGCTGACATAAGGATCTTCATGAGGCAAACTCACACTGAATTTGCAGCAGTCCAATCAGGATTCCACGATGCAAAGTTTCTTGACTTGGAAAATCATCTTAAGACCTTAAAAGTCGGAAGACCTTGTTCGACAGTATATTTGTTCGAAGCTTAATATTGATAGCCTCTCTGTCTTTTCTGTAACTAAATTTAACTTAAAAACTAAACGTGCCATTTCGTCTTTTTAAGATATTGGTACCCAATCAGTATATTCAAACTTAGCTAGAGCCATCTTTCTGGCCAGAGCACATTACTATATTATTTATCGTAAAGATCGCCCTACTCGTGTTGGGGTGTCTTGATTGCCGTTAGAAGTGCCTTACCATCTCAGCTAATTTCGTATGACTCATATGATGATCTTGAATTAATAATTGTCAAGATTAGTTTAAGATCTCTGGTCATTCATATTTCCTGTTCATATATTTCTCCAAACGGTATTGTCAACAGAAACGGTAGGCTCCTTGATTTAGTTTTTGTTAATGATTGTCAATCTTCAATTGTGACTAGAGCCTGCCCTCTTACGGTTCCGGAAGACGTTCATCATCCAACTCTACAACTTGAAATCAAACTTCCGCCTACTCCTCACAATAACTTATCAATTCAGTCTGTAACTACATTTTCCTTTAAAAAAAACTAATTTCAACATGCTAAGTTCTGCTCTCTCTCAAATTGATTGGTCTTTTTCAAAATCGTACCACAATGTAAACGCCGCAACAACCGCTTTTTATGAGTTGGTCCTTTCAGTTTTTAATAGTAATGTCCCTAAGGTATATCAAACTGGTTCATCCAGTGGTCCGTTATGGTTTACCTCTCGGTTAACCCAACTTAAAAATTTTAAATCTCGCCTATTTAAGAAGTTCAAGAATTCAGGGACTCAGTTCAATTTTACAAAATATTCAATTGCTCGTTCAAACTTTCTTACTTTGAGTGCACCATGTTATAATGCATATCTGACCAGATATAAAATCAACTTTTGCCGTTATCCGAAGTTATTTTACAAATTTGTAATTCAAATTCCTTTAATAGTAATAAAGCTGACAATGATAGAGATATTGCCGATCTCTTTGCATCCTTTTTCAACTTTGTTATTCTCCTCCCTCTGCCGACTCATTATGCCTGCAGTAACTGATCACGATTGCCTGCTTTCCTTCTTAAAATCTCTTAAAAATTGATTATCATCTTGATTATCGCTGTCCTTAAACCGTGCGCTGACTCTCTTTGTACTCTTTCATTAACGCTTTTCAACCTCTTCCTCTCTCTCTGCGGTTTTCCTCAAGTATGAAAAGAATTACATATAAAACCTATTCATAAGAAGGGGTCAAAGTCGGATTTCTCTAATTATAGGGGCATCTTTAATCTTTCTGCGATCCCAAAACTTTTCGAAAAGATTATAACCTCCCAACTTTAACATTTCTGTCATCCGATATTAACCGGATTCCAGCATGGTTTGTCAGGCGGCGCTCGGTGTCGACCAATCTCCTTGAATTTTCTACCATTGTTAACTCGGGATTTTGTCGTAAATACCAAACTGACGTCATCTATATCGACTTTAGCAAGGCATTTGATTATGTCAACCACTCTCTTCTTCTTCATAAATTATATCATCTTGGTTTAACACCTATATTTACTCAATGGATCAGAGCTTATCTTATAAGTAGATCTCAGCGGTTGCGATTTAAATCGAAGTTAATTTTGGTTACATCGGATGTCCCTCTAGGATGTCATCTTGGACCCTTGCTATCAAATCTTTTTATAAATGACCTGCCACTCGTATTAACACACTCTCGTGCCCTGTATGCAGACGACGCCAAACTTTGCTTATCCTTTAACGATTCTTTCTCTCCTATCCTTTTGCAATCCGATATAGTCTCCCTTAATAATTGGTGTCTCATCAATTGTTTACCCCTGAATATCTCCAAATGCAACGTCATGAGCTTTAATCGTGGCAAGCATTATTTATTTGACTTGATGACATATTATTAAAGCGTTTGTTTAGAGTTGTAGACCTGGGCATTATTTTTGAGCCTAATTTATGCTTTAATGCCCATGTTTCGATGATTTCATCTTAAGCATCCGGCGTCCTTGGGTATATCAAGAGATGGTCTAAAGAATTCGACGATCCCTATACAACTAAGCAGCTCTTTACCTCGCTTGTCCGACCCATTCTTGAATATAATTCTTGTATTTGGTCTCCTCAGTACCAACAAGGCCTAAATTGGGACCCTGAAAGCCATCTTCCACCTTATGATGCTCTTATGATTTATTTACCTTTCTTAAAAAAGCGCAAAGTTAGCCACGGTGTGCTGTTCCTTCATAAACTCTTATCAGGTGGGATCGACTCTAACTATCTTGTTAGCCTAGTCAACCTAAATGTTTCATCCCGCCCTTCTAGACATTTTTTCCCCTTTAAATCTCCGTTTGCTCAACAAATTACTCCGAACATGAAGCCTTCCAAACAATTTGCAAAAACTACAATGAACTCTTTTACCTTTTTTCTTTTAATTCTAATGCAGATCTTGTGAGAAATGCCGTAATGAGTTGTTCGCATCCATAATTTGTATTTCATTTTTATTTTCCTCCTTTGAATTTAATAATAAATACCTGCCTCCGTCCACCCGATGTGAGTCGGAGCATATCGTTAAAAAGTTAACTTCCTAATTGGATGGGGGTCAGAAATTAATGCTTTTTAGTTATTAAGTTCAAGTAAGTTCTTTAACAAACGAAATAAAAATAAAATAAAATAAAAAATGTATTCATGCTGGTCTCTAACACATAGGTATACATTCAACGGCCAAAGACACCGGTACTAGTCGGATGGTGTCCAAATGAGTCCATTGTTAGTTTATTCCATCAAAGTAAAAAAAAAGCCTAATTTTAGTGCTTTTTTTAACATCGCTGGGATAAAAAGTAAGCAAGTGAAGAAACAAATTTCTCCGGCATTCTATTAGGAACGTATTTTGTATATGAAACAAAAAAAATAAAGATCAGTTGTTTTACTTATCTACAATTCAGTTTCAAAATTTGTCGTTTTTGTAAGATTTGCACATTTGTGCGCGCACTAAAAAGTGGGACAACTTTGAAAGGCTGTCACGCTCACAATATTCACGTGATTTGAAAAACCTTTTAAGTTTGTAATCTTTGAAGATTTCTCTATCGTATATATAAACTACTTTTTACGACCGCTTTCGTGAAATAAATAATTTTCGCCACGCTGTGCAACGATTTAATCGATGGGCACGAAAGTTGCACTAGGGAGCACTACAACAACATCTACAACAAACACAACTTCTGAAGTCATAAATTATAGCAAAATTAACACATTTATGACTCTGTGCGTCGCGACGAAAAATCTGTGTGGTTGTTGTTGGTATTAACAAACCAAAACAATTATACACTAAAAGAAGTTCTCATTAATTTTATTTGCACGTTGAACGCTTATTATGTGGTAAAAATCAAAACGCATCAAAACGCATCAAAATCAACTTTACTTTTCACACAGTGTACAAGACGCTGCTGAAGTCATAAATCATAGCAAAATGAACACTTTTATGACCGTACGCGTCGCAGCCGAAACCCGAGCATTTGCTGTGTGTTTGTTGTTTAGCTTTATTGGGGGTCATAAATAATTTGCGCGCAGCGTCAAAAGTTGTTGTTGTAGACGGAGCACTGGGAGCAGCGAGAGCAAGGGCTTGAATTAATCAATACAATTCTTGATTTAAAATAAAAAAACATGCATATGGTGGCAGCATGCCTTGATCGTCAAAAGGCATTTGATTGTGTGCATATTGACAGGCTGGAGCACAAGCTCAAGATTTCGAATTTCAATTCTCCTGAGGTTTTTTAGATCATTAGATTTCCCAAAAGAAATGTGCTAGTTAAAGTGAACAAAAGAGTAGAGTTGGACAGGGGAGTCTGCCAGGGCAGTTGCCTGAGCCCGACCTTATTCAACTTGTACACCGCAAATCTTCATAATTTGAATGAAAGCAATAGCCTGCTCTTCCAATAGCAGACGATTTCATTTAAGTATGTTTTCATCAATCCTTCCTCTCAACCAAAAATATCTTAACTGTAAAGATTGGCATTTTCGGGAGGAATGCAATTTTCAATCTCTCTTTTAATCCAAGCAAATCAAAGGTTATTAATTTTCAAAATAGAAGAGCGTCACTCAACATCTCCTACAACGGAGTCCAGTTAAAGGACGTTGATCGCAGCCAACAACTCGGCATGTCTTCACATCAATCAGGCGAGGCCAACAATTCCTGCGCCTTCCTCAACCTGCTCAGCGGGTGCACCTTTCGTGTGGATGACAGCAAAGGTCTAACTGTGTACAAAGCCTTTGTTTGTAGGAGGTTGGAGTATGCAAGTTTCTCTTTCAACAACCTTTCCAAGGCAGCCCTCAAGAAAGTTACAGCACACGGAAATCTCCGTTTAAGGAAGGCTTTAGGGCTCATCAATTGCACACCTGTGCCAATCATCTATCATCTGGCCGCTGATCTTCACCCCGAATTCAGAATAAAGGTTTTGACCGCTAAAGAGTTATCCAAATCCTTTGCCTACAACCTGCCAGCGTGTAAAACAATAACCACCAAAAGGAGTCTTAACAGTAGCTATGCAACGGTATTTAGAGAACTTGCCGGCATTTTTGAAAACAAAGAGTCTATGCAAAGCAGCTTTCTTAAATGCGATAAGATCAGGTGTGATGTGAACTTTTTCAAAGGTACCGCGAATATCAAGAAGAACGTTAACACAGTCAAACAGTCAATAAAAAGATAGTCTCCGAGCCGATAGCTATGAAATCTATTACACAGATGGATCAGTAAACAGTCGTCACACCAGTGATGCCTTTTTCGGGCCAGTACTTTCAGCTGAGTTACTTGCCATAAGTAACGCTATCCACCATGCTTTATCTCGGGGCTTTCCCCGTGTTGCCATACTGACTGATAGCAAGAACGGAGTTGCTCAAACTTTCAATAAGATATTTTTATTGCTCACCACATAAGAGCAATTATCTCTGAAAACCGCGCTCTGGTACACGTTGATTTCCATTTTATATCTGACCACACAAATATTGCTGTAAACAACATCGTAGACTAATTTTGAACTCGTTGGCACAAAACAGATACTTACCTTAATTTGTTTTAAATTACAGATGCTGTTTCAATACACAAACACAATATCGATAATATACATTATTTTCCATTTTTTCATTTGATATATAATAAGTCGTTATTATCTAATACGTATACGAACATAAGTGCCTATATTTTTTATGCCGTTTTTCAATTGTTTAAAAATGTTGACTTATTCAATTAAATATGTAAGTCTACAGTTAAAAATTTTCAACGTTGTATCGTTTTTCGATACAATTTATTCATCACGTGCATAAGAAATAAAGGGAAAGAAATTATATATTTATTGAATAAAAAAGCACCATTTTTTAATTTTATATATTTAGTTTTTCTCGTGCTTCCATTTGTTTCTGGCCTCACGTTTGGCTTCTGGAACAAGAGAACTTTTAGCTCCCCCTAAAATGTTAGTTGTGGCTTGAGTTGCCAGAACAGCCGGGCACACAACCAGTTGAGGTATTTGTCTAACAACAGCACCAACCGCACCACTATATCCCTTTTGATCATGTTCCACAACTGCTGCCTCCATGAGTGTATTCGCAGATTCATTAATACCCTGTAAATGTAAAATTCATTTTGTTTATCAGAATTTTGATAATTTCGTTCGAAGTGTGATAAAAAAACAAATAAACAAGAATGTAGCGGCTTGTGATATTGAATATAATAAAATCGTTTAATAATTCACGACTTATGTTTTAAATTATTTACTTCGTCATCATTTTGGCAGGACTTATGACACTAGCTGTTGTGTTCACTGTAAATATTATTTCGGATATTATTGCTGCTCAGAAGGTCATTAAATTAACTTTCGCCTATACAATCTTCCGAGGTCTATTTTAAGACCAAAGTAAAATTTTCGCAAATTTTTCTTCAGATGAAGTAAAACTTTTAAGCAGGGACTCAAAATTTCAATTTAAAAAATCAACTATAAGAACAAGAGTAATTTTTGTTTAAAATACGTCAAATTGTTTGTATTTACAATATGTTTGTAAACAGCTAATAACTGTTTGGGATCTTTTAAAAAAAATTACTTTTAATTATTATTTACATAATTTTATTTTGTTAATCAAATTTGGCAACATTTGTATCGAATCGTGTGGCTGAAATCCAAGAGTGGACAGAGAACGCTGAATGGGGCCATGTACCGACAAAGCAGAATCTAGCAGATATCGCTTCGAGAGACTGCGATGGGCATTAATTTTTGAAGGAACCAAGAGATTCCTGGCCGGTTAACCAGCATCTGATAACAGACGAGATGCGTACTTTGGAAGTACTTAAGATATTTGCAAATATCCCTACGGAATTAGAGAGAAAAGAAGCCTTTGAGAAAATAGTTGAAGTCATCCAACAATTTGAGTTTAAAGATGACATAGATAGGGTTCGAAAGGTCTCAATCCATTTATACATGAGTATAATGGATCTTGGTGCTCCTTTACGTTGATGCGAGTGGGGGGCGACTTGCAAATGTTCCTCTTTCATATGATGTTAAGTTTCAGATGCTACTCCCTAAAAGCCCGCAATTTGCTAGAAGCTACATTCGATACCTGCATTTAACGATTTGTCATGCTGGCCCGAGAGCGCTCGTGAGTATTCTTCGTGAGCAAATTTGGCTCGTTAACGCTCAAGAGGTTTGTCGCCAGACAGTGAGATCTTGTATTTCTTGCTTTAAATGCAAGCCTCGTCTGCTAACCCAAATAATGGGTAATTTGCCAGCAAACCGACTGCGAGCACTCCGCCCATTTTCCATATGTGGTGTTGACTTTTGCGGCTTTGACTTTTGACTTTTGTGGCTTTTCAAAGGTTCGTCGGACGTCGAGGAGTCCCGCAGACCGTCCATTGCGACAACGCGACGAACTTCGTAGGAGCAAGTTGCCAGTTTCGGGAGTTGCGGAATCAAATCGAGGAGGAGACGGACGCAATTCGCAAATTCGCATCAAAAAGCGGATGCGAATTTGCGTTCATACCGCCAAGAGCTCCGCACTTCGGGGGTCTGTGGGAGGCAGATGTGAAGTCTGCAAAGCACCTACTCCTACGGACGGTTGGCAGCCTGCTGTTGACGGCAGAAGAGCTGCAGACAACGCTGGTCGCGGTGGAGGTCGTGCTCAATTCAAGGCCAATCGGAGCTCTCAGTGACGACCCCAGCGACGGCGAGACGCTAACTCCAGGCCACCTGCTAGTGGGAGGACCACTAGCACAATGCCAGCAGAGCGGGCCCCGGACCAGCAGGGTCTGACCTGCTTAAATCGATGGCGAGCTGTCTCGTTGCTCAAGCAACAGTTCTGGCGGCGATGGTCCAAGGAGTATGTCCACAAAGGAGAGGACGGCGTCGTTCGCGTCGCCGTAATTAGAACGAGCACTGGAGGGATGTTTAAGAGGCCTATTCATAAGCTGGCGCGGCTCCCAGTTTGATGAAGCTACAGAGCTTCATGGGGGCCGATGTTGGCGGAGTTCAGCGCATCTTTTGTAGTTAAAAAAAATAATGAAGTCTAGTGTAATTTAGGTTTAGGCCGAAGCGAGAGCACAATAAAGCTTTCGTTGGTCGCTCTGAGAGCGAATTCGCCTAGCTTCGCCACCATAGTAAGAGCTAGGCTTAAGAACATTTAAAGTGTCAGTTGTCGAATATCATTATACATATACTGCACGAATCGCTCTCCGTTTTTTTGTTTTCGCTGACTAGTAAACTTAAACGCCACCAAATCTTTTCGGTTTTGAGAATTAATAAATTAAATTAACTCATTTTATTTTTCATGAGTTAAGTGTAAAAATTTATGAGTTTTTCAAATTTTTACATCTTTACCTTACTTTGAACGAAAATTACTAAGTTATATTAAACTTTAAACGAAAATTACTAAGTCATATTGGTATAAAACTTATTACTTTTGGTATGCAGTTTCAAAAAAAATTTATATTTGCGTGTTCTGTATTTTAGTTTATTAAAATCGAGTGATATTTAACTGAGCTATTCAACTTTTTAGAAAAAAATGCCATTTAATTGCTGACAGTATTTAATCGTTTTAATTCTTTTTTGCTAAAATTTAACATTACTGAGAAACGAGCTTGGGAACTGAACTGAACTGCAGCATGTCTATAAAAATAAATTTTTTGCGTTCCCATTTAAATTTCATCCCAGCTAATCTAGACCAGTTCAGCGACGAACAAGGTGATCGGTTTCACCAAGAAATCGCTACTAAAGAAAAGCGCTCTGATGGCAAAAGTAAAAACAACAACAAAACAAAAGTGGCAATTTGCCCCATTTGGCCGCAGAGTTGAGGGGCCCCACATTCGAGGCCGTTCAATGGACTTCCTTAAATAAAAGAGGAGAACATCTTTTGGTCTTTATAAAATTTTAATATTGAAATTTGATTGAATAAGTGTTGGTCCCCATGCCTACAAATATTAGCTGTCGGGGCCACGATTATATTTTAAGGCACAAAACTCACCAAAGCTATTGCATTTTTGTCTAGCATTTTGTCACATATTTTCATTTCGGACATACTACCTTGATCAAAAAGTTCCCGAAATCACGAAACACTTCCAACGCCTTGTAGATTCTGAAGATAATTCATAATTCTGCCTCCGAGAATATGTTATAAGCTACAAAAAGCTAATAGGAGATTATTAAAGAATTCAGTGCCATGAAGGTCAGAGGCCACTATTTTTAGATTTTGTAATTAACTTAAGAGAGGGAATGAAAAATTTTGAATTAAGGGCCCATAATTTTTTTGCGCCGGGCCCCGAAATGGCTAGCTGCGTCCCTGACAAATGGGAATGACAAGGGAATTGAAACCTGTTAAGTCAAGTATGGCACATTAAAACACCTAAGTTTCTTCTTTGCAAAACCGGTAAAAAAAATTTATATCAGTTGACCTTTGACGAAGCTATGGGCGTATTAGTGAGCGCAAGTATGAAAAAACAGTTTTTTGCGGAAATTTGAAACAAACTTGACCTGCTCCAAAATTTGGTGCCAAATTTGGTTGCTCTATCTCTTACAGTTTTTGAGATCTAGGCGCTCACACGGACGGACGGACGGACAGACCAACAGACACACATACATACATTCTATTTGGACAGGTTATAAAAAATGACACGAGATTTATAACTTTTAAATTTGGTACAAATAACTTAAAAAATAAAAAATTTGTTCATACGCATCGACCGTTCGTATCGATCGCTCCGATTTTTACCAAATTTGGATATGATGTAATGGGCAATTAAATGTACCCAATTTATGAGTTTGACTGAATTATCTCCAAAAGCAAAAAAGATTTTCATACTTAAACTTGATGTTCTACCAATCGGCCCTATGGCAGCTATAGAATACACAGTTTGTGAGTTTGGTTGAAATATCTTAAAAAATAAAAATGTTTTTCATTCTAAAGTAGGATTTTCGACTGATCGTTCCTATGGCAGCTATATTGAAAAGTCTACCGATTTGAACCAAATTCGGTAGGGATATATAACACATCACCAGATACACAACCTGCAAGATTGGATGATATATCTTAAGAAACAGCAGAAGTTTTCATACTACAGGCTGATTCTGAACCGATCTCTCCTATGGCAGCTATATGATATAGTATACCGATTTGAACTAAATATGGTCAAAATGTGTAAAATAACAACAAAGTTATATTGTGTGAGATTGGTTAAAATATCTCGAAAATCACAACGAATTTTCATACTAAAGGTCATGCTGCTCAACAAGGAAGTCATCAAAGTCGACAAAAACATGCCTAGACACAAAATAATATTATATCGCCGTCTCTCAATAGATTTTAATGTATCATATCTTGTATCTTAATGCAGCTATGCAAATGAAATAGAAAATAAAATGTAATTTTTTTTTACTTTTCCTCGAATTTTAACTAAAAAAAAGCTAAGAAAAAAGCTTTAAAAAAACATTATTTTCTTTATTCAAAAATTGATGTCTCTTTTACTACTGGCTTAAATATTTAACTTTATATAACTGAATTATAAATATATTCATAAGCTTTTTGAAAAAGTAAAGCTTTTTTAAATAGGTTTTGGCATTATCGAGTATTGATGACAAACGTGGGCGCACTTCTGAAAAAAGTAATAAAAAAAAAAAAATTTTTTTTTAAATTCGAAAAAAAAATCTAACTATAAAAAAAAATGTTTTTCGTCATTTGGGCCCCAAATCTATCCAAAAAAGGAGGTTTGGTTCTTGTAATAGACAACAAGTTCAAATTTGTTGCCTAGTGCTATCATTGAAAAAAAAAACATAAGAAATCAGAAATTCAAAATCAGAAATCGAGCGGAAATGCATATGTTAAAATATGGTAAAATTATAAAGATTTTGGTGTCAATCATTATTTTCTAGGACAATTATTTATAGTTTGTTTTTTTTTTTTTTTTTAATTAAAATATCATTATTTACGGTCCCTGGAACAAACACAATATACCCTTTTACTTATTTTGTAAGTAACGGGAATATAAACATAAAACCAAATATAATGAGAGTTACCTCTTTTACGATAGTATAAGCGTTTGCGACACCTTCACGTAAATCCTTTGGTCGGCCTTGACGTTTTTTACCAATTTTGGTTTTTCTTCTTCTGTTTAAAGATGGTCCTGCAGACAACATGTCAAACGTGGTTTCTGCGGTAAACTAAAAGAAGGAAAATAGATAATTACTAATAAAAAACAACACTTAATATTAAATAATGTGAGTTGATCTGGATGCACTCTTTGAGAGTTATGTAACCAATTTTTGTGGATTTATCCTTTGTAGAATTTGAGTAGTTTAGTAGTAGTAGTTTAAAAAACCACGTGCATAAGTGTAATGAGCAAGGCTTGTTGTACAGCTGTTTCAATAGATGTTAAGCTCTATCCGTTGGGCTGACATGACCAGCGATCTATGCTTAATGTCAACTCTGCGTCGCTAAAACCAGAAAAGTTGGATAGCTGATCTCTCCCTTTGTGTTTTTTGTTGATGCTTTAAATAAGTGAAACCACCATCGGTATTTACTGTCCAATAATAGTAAAGCAGTGTCTCGCCTGTGTGTTTGGCATTACACCAAAGTACAACGAGCGTTGCCCCGTGCTTTCATATAAGTGTTTTGCGTGTTGTTACTTATTGATATAGTGTCAATTTCGAAAAAAAAATCTAGCACTCAACTCAGATAAACTACTCAGATTCTACTTAACAGGAAGGTCGCTAAAGTAGCGAAAAATCTTCAACAGTTAATGGTAACAGTTTTGTTAATTTTTTTTATCTTTTATGGTTTCTGCACAAGCAGGTTACCCAAGTGCAAAAAGTACCTAGAAACTATGGATCGCAAACAGTGGTAGGCCCCAACACAATCACATTTAAACTTAGCGTTTGTATGCGCAACAGACACGATGCGTGTAAAAACAGAGATATATATTAGTGACAACCGCTGAGTAATACTCTATACATGTGAAGCAGCGTTGCGGCAGAGCGAAACCCTCTGCACGGTGCACGGGCCTTGCCGAACACTCATTTGGAACCATCCCTCACCTAGATCCAAAGTTAAAGTTCTTCACCTACTTTTCGTAATTGAGTCATTGTGCGATCGTTTCTATGGCAGCTATATGATAGAGTGACCCTGGGCAGGTCTGAAATGTAAAGGGATGTTCACGTTGCCAGTAATGCAAATGTGAAAACTCTAAATGTTTCTGGTGTACTGATGTTAACTTTTGTATCTTGCTTAAATTAATATCGATTTGTACTTGTTGGGGTAAGGATTCATATGTTTTCGTAAACTTTTTGGGAACTTATAATAAATAATCGTTCCATTTTATAATTATTATATTTGGAGCTTAAAGTAAAAGTAGAATCCAATATTTACCTGAAGCAAGTGAATTATTCTTGACGTAATCTCCAGAGCAGCAAATGCCGTTCGAGCACTAAAACTTTGGGCACCAAGTTGAAAACCTCGAATAATCCGTCCATCCTTGTTATATTGTTGTAATGGAAGTCTGAACAAATCAAAGAATCCTTGAACTAAAAAAAACATTTGACATTAATTGCATAAAAAATTATTGTGACAATTTTGCCCTTCCCATTTGTCCGAACACGTCCCCATTTGTGTGAGCATGTTGTTCTAAGAGAATAAGAGCTAGATACACTATACTGTAAATGAAGGTTCCCGGTTACCATGCGCACATCTATTTCAGATAGCATCACAAGACCGATCTCCCGTGAAACCAAATAGATAGATAGATAAGATAAGATAAAGCTAAATAGGTAATATGAGTTTGCATTTAAATAAGCAAACATATATATATATAAGTATAGATATATACATATATATATATATACTCTTTTCCACTCGAATTCACTCCTCTATTAAACGTTTAACCGAACTATTTCGTTTCACCCTGGTTGGTGCAGGTTTATATTGATGTCGAGATCAATCTCATTTTCGGCCCATACACCAAAATCACGACGCACTGCATGGTCTCGCGGCTTAAATAAGCTGGATCTTGTATGGTCGCAAGCCAACATTATTGCGCAAAATCTTCTATAAAGTTGATGGACAAAGCTCCAATTGGTGTCCACGGTGGCGAATCGATTCATTCGGGTCCTCTTCAACACTTGGCCCTACAGCGGCAATTGTTTCCTCGGTGTGCATTGTTCGACGTCTCTGCGGATGCGTATTATCACATAGAGTAAACGTAGTGCGAAAACGATCCATGGTTAACCGAATTAATTGCTCTGATGGACGACTATGTCGACCATGAAATGGACGGAGCTTGCGGTAAATTTCGCGAGCTGAACCATTATTTTCGAAATAAATTAGCACACTTTGCAAGCGTTGTTCTTCTGTCAGCCTGTTCATGATAAAATGGCAAACCAAACTGAACATTAATGACATTAGAGTAGCGGATTTAACACAAAAAATGTCAGCTTTATCTCTATTGGAAAAACAAACCTCTTCAAAAAACATCCTTTATTTCATATCGGAGCTAGTGGTGGGAGAATAGTACATTTCGAACTAATGTAATAGCATTTCTAAGGAAATCGAGAAAGTATAATCACTAGATTACACAAAAATAAAATAAATAAATGGCGCCAAATTTGAAACGATACAACACTAAGACAAAAAGTAGTGGTTATATATTATATAATATATAATTCTAATCTTTATTAATATGCAAATAAATAAATAAATCAACAACTTGAGTGCAATGTAGCTTCGAATTTTTTTAGCACATATCACTGCGGACGGCAGTTCGCGTTAGTGACGAAAGCAGCACGAAGGGTGCGAAAGGCGACTAACTATATATACAGCTAAGTTGGAAAATTTGCGCCGACTGTCCGATCAGATCAAGTTATATACCGATCGAAAGGTTTAGTCCTAACTTACAAAATGGCATACTAAAACTTTTTCTAATTCACCTGGGTAATGAGATACGGGGGTGTAAGTGGGAGGGGAAAAATTTGTATGATCGCAGCTTGTGGAGCCGTTGGGGCTTTTTGGTAAAATTATTTATTTTTTTAAAATTCTTATCAAAAATACGCGTCGATTGATACCTTGATGACCCAAATCCGTTAACTGGTTGAATAGATAAATAAATTTGAAATTTTTAGTGGACTTTTCAAAATGAAATGAAAAGTTAGTTTCTTTGTTTGTCTGTCTGTTTGTATCAAAGCGCTAAAAAAGCTAAGATGTAATGATGGGGATTTATTCCTCTTTGAAAATCTAGAAATGTTTGTTTTACGACTTTTTCAATTTCCCGCTAGTTTAGCGGGAAAACGCTAAGTCCCGCTAAAATTGAAGCTCCAACAGTTTCCAAACCATAGAAGCTACAGATATGTTCTATATATCATTGGAAAGGTATGTTTGAGGGCTTTTATGCGTACCTTAAAAATTTTACAGGTGATATAATGTTTTTAAGCTTACATTTTGGCTATTTTTGACAAAACGGCTCTAACGATTTCTGTTAAATTTTATAATGTTGTAGAACGTACAATTTCGCGTTTTTTGGTATATGAAACATAAATTTTGGTTGAGGGGTTTGGAAGATATTACCTGTTAAGTGAATAAATACATTTTTCTATCGGTCGAAAATCACGTTTTAGTACGAAAAACTTTTTTGTTTTATGAGATATCTCAACCAAACCGATACAATATGCATTTAAATTGGTTTTATATATCCTGACCAAAGTTGGTTTAAATCGGACTACTATATCATATAGCTGTCATAGGACCGATTGGGTCAAAATAAGGTTTTAGTATGAAAAACTTGTTTGTTTAGTGAAATATTTTAACCAAATTGATAGCATTTGCATTTAAGTCAGTTTTAAAAATCCTGACCGAAGTTAGTTCTTATCGGATCACTATATCATATAGCCAATCGGTCCAATATTAAGTCTTGGTATGAAAAACTTTTTTGTTTTACGAGATATCGTAACCAAATTAATAGAATATGCATTAAAATTAGACTTATATATTCTGACCAAAGTTGGTTCTAATCGAACCACTATATCATATAGCTGTCATAGCACCGATCGGGCGAAATCCAAGTCTTAGTATTAACAACTTTATTTTTTCATAGTAAGTACGTGGTCTCCGACAGTAGAGTATGCTCGGCTGTAGCAACGCGAGCAAAGCGAGCAGGGGGCGGAGCCCCCTAGTTTTTCTTTATAATTAAAGAACAATTTTTTTTTAAATATGAAATACGTTGAACAACTAAATTTATATATTTTACTATTTGCCTGCATTAATGATAAAGTTACAATGTCAAAAGCAAAAGCAATTGCAAAAATTTCTGATATCCCACAAAAAAAACCTCTACACGAGGTAAAAATGACGAAAGCAATTTCTAGCCCCAAAATTTCTGATATCAATTTTGTGACGAACAAAATTCAATTCAATCTAAAATTATAAATAAAATATAAATTAATAAAAAAAAAGCGAAAATAGGCATTCGGCACTGCGCAAAACGTAATTTTTATGTACAAAGAAGCTCACCCTTTTTGCTCACAGTGCACAATGCCTATTTTCGCTTTTTTTTATTAATTTATATTTTCATTTATAATTTTTAGATTAAATTGAATTTTGTTCGTCACAAAATTGGATATCAGAAATTTTGGGGCTAGAAATTGCTTTCGTCACTAGACTTTTACCTCGAGTAGAGGTTTTTTTTGTGGTTTGGAATTATCAGGTTCTCAGACTGTCGCTCTTGAAGCACATGCACCTTGTCTTCAATCATTCGTTGTTCCACAGATGCATAAGAATGCAGTTTTCTTTGTTTAGTGTGAGCAAACCGAAAAAGTGACTTCTTTTTCACCAGGGGCATATTAAACAACGAAATAAGCTCAAAATTCTTCAATTAATTTTATCAAAATATTTTAATTTCGGTTGTCAAATTATTTGTAAACAAAACAAAATGCTTGATGCAAATGCTGTGCAATGAGGACAGGAAGTCACATACTTATCGATGGCACCGTTTTTTTCTGTAAATGGACATTGGTGTGCACAGGGCATAAGAGTCGGTTGTGCTAAATTCCAAATAAATGCACGAATCAACGCTGAGCAATTAGCAAACATGAATTTGTCGCATCAAATCAAAAAATTAGATCAACGGTGGGCAAGGAATTTGCAATCGTGAGCACTACAACAACATATACAACAAACACAACTTCTGAATTCATAAATTAAAGCAAAATGAACACATTTATGACTCTGTGTGTCGCGACGTAAAATGTGTGTGGTTGTTGTGTGTTTTAATGAGCCAACAAAATTATACACTAAAAGAAGTTCTAATTAATTTTATTTGCAAGTCGAACGATTATTATGTGGTAAAAATCAAAACGCATCAAAACCAACTTTACTTTTTACACAGTGTACAAGACGCTGCTGAAGTCATAAATCATAGCAAAATGAACACTTTTATGACGGTACGCGTCGCAGCCGAAACTCGAGCATTTGCTGTGTGTTTGTTGTTTAGTTTTATTGGGGATCATAAATGACTTGCGCGTAGCGTCAAAAGTTGTTGTTGTATTGTCGAAAATCTCGAGCTAGCCAATTTACCGGTTTGAGTTTTGTGAGAAGCGCGAGCAAGGGCTTGCCCACCGCTGCTAAAAAAAGGCGAAAATTGGCATTGTGCACTGTGAGCAAAAAGGGTGAGCTTCTTTGTTCATAAAAATTACTTTTTGTGCAGTGCCGAATGCCAATTTTTGCCTTTTTTTTTATTAATTTAAATTTTTATTTAAAATTTTTAGGTTAAACTGAATTTTGTTCGTCATAAAATTGGATATCAGAAATTTTGGGGCTAGAAATTGCTTTCGTCACTAGACTTTTACCTCGTGTAGAGGTTTTTTTTTGGGATATCAGAAATTTTTGCAATTGCTTTTGCTTTTGACATTGTAACTTTATCATTAATGCAGGCAAATAGTAAAATATATAAATTTATTTGTTGAACGTATTACATATAAAAAAATTTTTTTTCTTTAATTATAAAGAAAAACTAGGGGCTCCACCCCCTGCTCGCTTTGCTCGCGTTGCTACAGCCGAGACCCCGTACTTACTATGAAAAAAAAAGTTTTTCATACTAAGACTCGGATTTCGCCCGATCGGTCCTATGACAGCTATATAATATAGTGGCTCGATTAGAACCAACTTTGGTCAGGATATATAAGTCTAACTTAAATGCATGTTATATTAGTTTGCTAACGATATCTCGTAGAACAAAAAAGTTTTTCATACTAAGACTTAATATTGGACCGATCGGTCCTATGACAGCTTTATTATATAGTGGTCCGATTTGAGCCAACTTTGGTCAGGATATATAAAACCAAGTTAAATGCATATTGTATTAGTTTGGTTAATATTTCTCATAAAACAATAAAGTTTTTCACAGTAGGACTTGATTTTCGCCCGATTGGTCCTATGACAGCTATATGATATAGTAGTCCGATAAGAACTAACTTCGGTCAGGATTTTTAAAACTAACCTAAATGCATATGCTATCAACTTGGTTAAAATATCACACTAAACAAAAAAGTTTTTCATACTAAAACCTAATTTTGACCCGATCGGTCCTATGACAGCTATATGATATAGTGGTCCGATTTAAACCAACTTTAGTCAGGATATATAAAACCAAGTTAAATGCATATTGTATCAGTTTGGTTTAGTCCTAACTTACAAAATGGCGTTCTAAAACTTCTTCTAACACACTTGGTACATGAGATACGGGAGTGTAAGTGGGAGGGTCAAAATTTAAACGATTGCAGCAAATGGGGTCTTTTGGTATAATTTTTTTTTTTATTTTTATCAAAAATACGCGACGATTGCTACCTCGATCACCCAATAATTAAATTTTGAATTAAATTTGAAATTTTTAGTGAACGTCTGAAAATGAGATGAAGAGTCAGCTTGTTTGTTTGTATGTTTGCATCAAAGCGCTAAAAAACCTTAGATGTAATGATTGGGATTTAATACTTTTCGAAAATCTAAAAAAGTTTGTTTTACGACATTTTAAAAAAACGGCTAGCTTAGCGGAAAAACGCTAGTCCCGCTAAAATGTAAACCCCAAAAGTAGCCAAAGCTTAGAATCTACAGAAATGTCCAATATATCATTGGAAAGGTGAGTTTAGCTTTTAGGCGTACCTTTTATTCTAAAGTACTCAGGTAACATTTTACAGGTAAAATAAGGTTTCTTAGCTTACATTTTAGCGATTTTTTAAAAATTGACACATGACATCTTCAATACAAATTCAATGGGTTATAGTCAATAATTCAATTCCGCATTTTTTGGTTAACACACATATCTGTAAAAATTCGATTCGGCAAGCTATTTCCGATTAAAGCCTGGTGTGGACATAGGATAAAAGCTGTGCGCTAAATACCAAATCCATATAAAAAACAGTTGCTAAATTAGCTAGACGGAAATTTAGCCAGCGTTTTAGCTGGTTCCTTCGGAGAACGGATAACACAGAGTTGCCAGATCAAGAAATTGTCGTTTTTCAACACTGCTAGCTTTTAGCTCTGGTGACTGCCAAAATATGGAATTGTTCAAACATTTGATGCCTAACAAGCTAAAAATGTGCGTTATTCATTTGAAAACCAAACAAAGACGTCTGGAGTTTTTAAGCCAGGAGAAAATTGCATGAATATTAGCTAAAACTAAAACAATCTGTCAGCCCAAATTATATAAATTAACAATTTTTATTAATAAAATAGAAAAATACACACATAACTGTTATGTTGCTCTGCATATGCTTCTTACTTGAATAACAACACGCTAAATATCCTTAACTTTCGTCATTTTCCATTTTCCATGACCCTTAAATGTAATCTAATCAGTTGTGCGTTTTTAAAAAGGTAATCAAAACACAGCTGACGTAACAGAGTATTGATTTGGCAACACTGCTTTCGCTCGCCGACGGATAAATATTGAGCACTTTCCCTTCGTTAGTGTCAAATCTTATGTCCATACTCAGCTTAAGTGTATATATACATATTACTAAGAGTTCAAAGATGACAGCAGCAACAAAGTGGCATATCAGCAAACCTATGTAGCAGACAGCTTTTGCGCGAAAAAAATAACCTGTGTTGGCAGTAAATTTTGTTTTGTGTTTCAAAATGGACAGTTTTGCCAGCTAGTTTGGTTTTCTTTTTTTTTTTAACTTAGATATGAACATGCTGACTGAAGTTCGTTTAAATAGGTCCACTATATCATATAGCTGTCATCGGACCGATAGCACAAAAATCAAGTCTTAGTTTGAAAAAGTTTTTTGTTTTTTGAGATATCTTAACCAAACTGATAGAACATGCATTTATGTTTGTTTTGTACATTCTGACCAGGTTTGGTTCAAATCGGTTTCATATATAATATAGCTGTCATAGGAACAATTGGTCGAAAATAAACTTTTAGAAAAGATTAGAAAAGCTAGCGTGCTCGACTGTAGCAGCACCTCACCGCGAGCAAAGCAAGCAGGGACTGGAATATGATTTCGTCACTAGACTTGTACCTTGTGTACTTGTATACAATTTATTCACGTTGTCGTGAGCCCATTCAGTTGAGTGGCAGTGTAATAGAAAAATGTATTTTAGGATCCTTAATATGTGATTTGGAATATGAATTGAATTGTATAATACAAATATTGTAAATTTTGGTAATTTAAAAGTTCTTTAATTTTATTTATTTTTTTTTAAAAGGGCAAGCGCCCTCGGGCGTTAGACACTTAGAAATGTCATAGCGCACTCAACTATTAAAAACTTGTATCATGAATCAACGAGAGTACCGTTAATATAAGTACCGTTTATTACGTTATGTTAGACACTTAAAAGTGTCATAGGGCACTCAACTAATAAAAACTTGTATCATGAATCAACGAGAGTAGCGTTAATAAAAGTACCGTTTATTATGTTATCTATCTAAGGCATTTTACATGTTTTCGGCACAATGAAAACAACAAAACTTGCTTTGAGTGTTACAAAAATTTGAAATAATGGTCAACTAAATCTCTATTGATCTCCCCATATTGCAGACAAATAGTTGAAACTCATTTAAAAGTGTATCAATAGAGTAAGAATTCATTAATATTCAAAGGCTTTTTAACAAAAAGTGTCGGTGAAAAAACGCTCGCCAGACGCAATTTTAACTCTTACTAATAATCCTTTATTTATAGCAAGGTGCACTATTTTCACTCATACTTACATAATTGAAGGACGGCATTCGTAGGTCCGATCCCACTTAAAATATTGGGGAGCTGGTTCCTTTTAATATCTTTAATCCATTCTTTACACAAAAATTCGAACAACTTATTCCAGCCTAAGAGTCCTCGCCTGAAACGTAACAAAATGAATGTATCACAACATTTTAAAGGTTTATAGAACTAAAAATATTTGGAAGGACTAGTCGGAACCCCGACAATATTAAAACTCATTGCATACTATTAATGCTGTTACTGCCTTTCTGCTTTACCGATTTTGATGCGATTAGGTAGGATGATAGATAATAATAAAAGATAACGTTAATTACGTGTGGTGGTTTTTCGGTGTCGGTTGAATGTCTACTATGTCGAAGAATTTTCTTATGACATTGTTTAGCGTGTGACAAGACTCTGTGAAAAGAAAACCCGTAGGATTTTTGCTTGGCAATCGAAGCGAATAATATGTAGAACAAAATTTACTATCGGTAAAAAAGTGTCGGTAAAAAAATCCTTGTCTAAAGCCTGCTTAAAGAATATTAAGAAACGACACAACGACACCTGTTTGAATGTACAGTGTCTCTGCCTTGTGTTCCTGTCTCGGTTTCTCAATCAGAGGTGCCACAAAATACACTTCCGCTTGAATTTCACTTCTATTTCATTCCGCTGTGCCACAAATAATCAAAAAAATAATTTTGGGCGAAGCGAATCAGCTCTCAATCCCCTGACATCCGATGCTGCCACCTAGACCGATTTAGATTTTCGCTGTCGGGGTCAGCGATACCATATTTTTCAATCAGAGCTTGAAGTAAGGGAATTTTAAATATATATATGAAATTGCTTTTGTTTTCTTGAAATTAAGCATTAAAAAAATTATCTCTTTTGAGGTAAAATAAGTTTTACTGCAAAAATCTTTTACTTATTGTGCAATTTGTGAAAACATTTGTGGGCAGTTGTACTTCTGCCAGGTGACATCTTCTTAAAATCGTCATCACCGTTTTTAATTTTCTTTAGCCGGAGCTCTTCGATGATCAACTGTCTCGCTAATGGCATATTTATTTATTTTGATCAAAACAATTTAAAGTTGTTTTGTTTTGAATTATGTTTTGATGAGATGTTTTGAATTATGATCACTATGAGATGCCATACTGTTTCCAGACAGTTGCTAGAGTTGCTTAAATTTATTATTGGGTAAAAGAATATCGACTTTTTGTGCGTAACAGGCAGAAGGAGGCGTGACAGACCCATTCTATATAAAACTGTTTGTCCGGACTGACTGAGTGATCTTCGTGCAGCCCAAACGGTAAGACCGAGGTGGATGAAATTTGGGCACAACACAGCTGAGATTTTTGCGTGCAATAAGACGGCTTTTTTTTTAAGAAATTCGCACTGAAATTATGGAACTATATTTAATTAACTGCCATTTTATTGAATTCATGCTTTTTTGCACTAACATAGCAACAAAAATGAGCTTTCTAGATAACGGTCAGCCGCGGTAATGCCACAGCAGGGTGTCGAAAATTTTTTGTGCAGATATCACGCAAAAAACCCTTCTCAGCAGAAAAATTAAATATTTTATTGCGTTTCTGCTATGGACTTTAAGAAAACTTTTATTTATAAAGTAGTTTTAAATGTTTAAAATGGAAAAAAATTAGATAGAGCTCCTGGGTTCAGAAAATAATGTCTATTACAGCAGTCTCAAGCTAGAGCCCAGTTAAAATCAACAATTGAGGGGCGCACAGCTAAATCGTATTATGCGCTTGGCAAAAAGTACAATATGATCGACAAAACTAAAAAAAAACTTTGTAAAAGACACCCATATGATGAAATTATCTAAAAAGCCGTTCCTAAAGCCACAGAAGTAATGAGAGAGACAATTAAACTTTGACTGCTAGGGCTTTCTAGGAATTTGTTTACTGCAAGCTGTTCAAGGGTTTGCATAATGGATGATGAGATTATTTCACAGTAGAGGGTCATGAATGGACTCCGAAATGGGACTTTAAGCTTTTTAATAGTATTAGTATTAATATAATAGTACTAGGATAATACAAAACCATCTGAAAACGTCACTTAAATTACAAAAGCAAAGTTCCCAATAAGATTTTCTTGTGCCTGCCCATATAAAGGGCATTCAGGTTTCTAGGCGCAAGATCTCCGAAAATATAAGGAAGGCTAATCGCTATGGTCATGGAATTTTTTTGTTAAAATTGCTTATAGTCTAATAAAAAACTTATAAAAATACAGGTTGATCGGACTTGAAATATATTAATTACAATAGTTGTTCGTATTTCACTCCGCATACGCAAGTGCCAAAGTTTTTGATTTATTGCTCCTGAATTTAACTGTGGTTTCGTAATGTCAAGTAAACGTGGAGAGCATATACCTTCGGACCGTGCAGACGTGTTTCTTTAGAGCGCTCCGAATTAATCAAAATTAAATAGTACTCAAGTGCAGTAAAAATTTAAAATTAGGCCAAGAGCCCCATAGTGCGATGCGCACGATCATCCATTTAGTTTTGAAAGTGTAATTAAA